>NW_006911915.1:15453-179120 GCF_000338995.1 Bipolaris sorokiniana ND90Pr
TTTAGGGTATTTTCCCGCATTAATCGTTCGACTTGGGCGTTAGTCTATTGATTTCTGCCTGTAGCGCACTAGTGTGATCCTTTTCCGATTCTTCTTCTTCTTCTATCTCAATAGTAGGCTGCTTGCCAGCTGTCTTCTCCTGTTGGGGTTTCTGCGTTTGTTGGCGAGTTGTTCTTCTTGACGGTTCTGCAGAATCGGTGGTGATTCGGTTAACTATGGCGATTGATTCCTAGGTTGATGGGTTCTTGGTAGTCTCCGTGTCTCTACCTTGGCGCACTCTACGCGGCTTTTCTGAAGTTAATCCGACTCGCGTGAGTACAGAAATTCTAAACCCAAAGGCTTCGGTCGACAGGAGATTAATGGGATCCTGTCTATGTGAATGTTAGATGTAACGGTGTAAGGTTCCGGATCAACTCCGGAAACACTTGGTTTTGGATGTAGTCTGAACAGACAGCTGCGATATTGTTTGAATGCCGTCACCGGCGGTGGTGAGATTTTTGATATAATGTAACGGCGCAGGCAAGACTACTCGGATTAGTATTGGCAGTAGCGTCACTCAGAGGCATATGGGAGTGCGTGGGACATTAAATGAGCCTTGATTCGAATAGACACCTATAGGCCTTGTACGAAAGGATATCAAAAATCTATTGAGCTACGGTATGGAGAAGGTGGGGTTTTATATTAGCAGATCTGCCCTCGGCTAGTGCGTGCCCATGTTTGGATCCCTTTCGGATGTTAGTTTAGTGTGTACTCGAACCGTTATATATAGAAATTAATTATTAGTCTCTTAGTAAGTTTTTAGTTATAGATTCTAGGAGCGCGACTAATCTATTATTAGATTTTTGTTCTCCTATACGCGTTATACTGTACTATTATTACTCTTTTAACTTACACCCCCTTAGCTTACTAGACTAAGTACTTAATCGCTACTAGCTCTAGGTATTCTAGTCTTTTATACTAGAGAAGAGCAGGCGCCTATTAAGGTCGCTAACGCGTTTAGGACGTATAAGTATGCGCGTGTAGAGCTACTCTATCTACTAATCTAGCTAGCTAGTACTCTAGCATCTATTACCTATATAGCTCTGCTAGCTTATAGATAGTTAATCTATCTAATTGCTTAATTACTATAGAGTCTAATTAAATATTCTACTAGATTTCTTACTTTCTTAGTACTCTAAAAGAGATAATATTATAGAGAATATCTAAGCAGATTACTATATTATAGAGTACGAGTTTTACTACTATCTAGTTATACTTTAGCTAGAGAATAATTACCTTATATTCTCTAATCTATATCTAGCTATTACCTATCTATATATAGTCTTCTTAAATTAGTAGACGATAGCTATAGACTTAAATACAGTTATTCGTAATATAATACGTCGATTCTAAGTTAAAAATAAAGAAGTTTCTTAATAGGTATTTATAGTAATCTAATACGGATATCGCAGAGAACGTAGTATTAATTATTAATATCTATCGTCTATATAGTTAGTTATTAGTTAAGTTTAGTATAGAGGTTTATAATTACTTAGGTCTTAGAGTAAGAGTTCTTAGCTAGATTTAGGCTCTTAATAGGCTCTAGAATTTAGTATTATATTCTTGTCTAAGTTCTACAATCTAAGCTCTTTTTAGGTTTAGTTCCTACTACTCTAAAGCTTTCTTATTATATATATAGAAGTAGTTCTAGAGAGTATACCCTATATTATATACTAGATATTTAGAGCCTCTAGCGTACGCGTTTGGGCTTTTACTAGAAGCAGCGTCTACTTTTATAGTTTTACCGCGGGCGTACGCGATTACGCTTTTACCCCTTTCTCTTAGAGAGTATAGAGAGCCTAGAGCCTAGCGATTATAATCGCTCTTCTTACTAGCTATATATTAATATTAGAGTCTAACCTATTTTTTACTATAAGAGTTTCCTATTTCTATATAGTAAGCGTCCCTATCTACGCGCTAGTCAGCGTTACTGTTCGCAGTAAGAAATATAGATAGATTATCTACTATAAAGGCTACCTTTTAGCTTCTATTTTGCGTAATTAGGTAATTTAGTATTATATACTCTTAGAACCGTCTTATTATAGTCTGCCTAGTTATCTTAGATTAATTAATTTTATTTAACTAGAAGGTTACTGCCTATATTAGGGCTACTTTATTTACTGCTAATATAAAGTCTATAGCTACTAATCTAAACTAAGTAGTATTAGGTACGTTAAGTGTTTCTGCCTTAGTTACAGCTTAATTATACTTAGCTAGCTAGATATCCTACCTATTTACTAATCGTAGTAGTTTAAGAGCGTTATAATATTACTATTACGCTTACTCTTATTCTGCTTTATTAGTTATACCTATCAAAGCACGAAGGTTTATAATCTAGTCGCGGACTAACTAGTCTAGTTAATAGTAGCTTTACTATAGATAGGCTATAACTATAGATTAGATAAAGGCTATAATATACTAAATATTTACTTCCTTAGCTTTATATCTAGCGTAGGCTACTTTATATCTATCTATTTAAAGCTTATAGAACTTAAGATCGTTCTCATTTACTTAAAGTCCTGCTGTCGCTAGATTAGACAGCCTCGTTAGAATATCTTCTATAGGTAGTTAGGCCGACGGTGCATAGATAGAGAAATCTAGCATTTCTAGTTTAGTTAGCTCTACTTAACGCGGCGTTACTATACTTAGATTAACCTACTCCTATATATTATAAAAGACATAACGCGCTTAAAGCTAGTTATACTATACGCGGTAGTCGTATTTATCGCGTAGTATTACTACTATAGTCTACTAATTAAGTTAAGTAGCTATTATTACGAATTAATTAATTAGTTAAGATAGTTATAGATTAGTAGAGGCAGTAAGACTCTTAATTATCAGACTATAAGAGGTTTTTAATTAAGGATTAATTTATATCACTGTAATAAAAAGCTGTAATAATTAATAAAAGAAATTAATAATATTAATTTCTCTATCTGCCCTCTAGCGGCGCGAAGGCGCGCCGCCTTATAAGCGCTATCGCTATTATTTTTTATATTAGGTAGGCGGCTAAGTATTAGCCTTACCTAGAGGTAGGCTTTAGTACTCAGCTCTAATCGGCCCAGATTACAGAACTTAGTTACTTAATTACACTTAAATACTATTACTTATCTAACACTTCTATAACTACTATTTCTATCTCTATAATAATCTACTAAGCCTATTAGACCTAAAGTACTCTACTAAAAGCGATATATTAACGCTGCTAGTCTTACCTTCGTTATTAGCGCTAGTTAGTCGTACGTAGCTTCTTATTCTCCTTAGTAAGTATTATTACTAATTATATTATAATCTAATAGCCTTTAATAACTTAGCGGAGAAGCTAGCTTATTAGGCTTTATAATTCCTAACGGAGCTAGTCTTAAAGAAGCTTTACCTACTACTATAGCTGCGCTACTATATATAGTATTTCTAGCTACGTTATAGCGTTATTATCTATAGTAGAGATAGTAGAGATAGTATATAGATAATTATTAGCAATAATAGAACGTAATCTAGATAAGGAGAGATAAGGCCTATTACTTAAAAGCCTATCTAGATATTCTACTACGTAAATACTATTAACTAGATCTATTAATAGACTATAAGAAAGTCTATCTTATTAATATAGTAGACGCCTTAGTAGATAAGCTTCTTAATCTTACGTCCGTACGCCCACTTAAGCGGCGAGAAGTAGCTTATATTAAGCGGCTAGAGAAGATACGACGTATAAGGTAGTATATAGAGAGTAATAATCTTATTCTTAGCGTAGTACTAGTCGAACTCTGGCGTAGTATAGCTACTATAGCTATCTAGAATAAGAAGCTAATAGACTCTAGCTATAAAAGTTACTATATACTAGTTAAAGTACTTTACCTACTCTACTCTAAGCTAATTAGTTATCTAGCTATTATCTAAGACGCTAATAACCTAGTCTAGTAGAAGTCTATTATACTAGCTACTCTAGTAAACCTTACTAGATAGAATTATAAATAGTAGTAGATACTAGCTAAACGCGTTAACGTACTTAATTACTATTACCTACTAGTAATTACTTAGCTATATAATAACTATTTAGCTAACTCTATTAGAGCTTATAACTATCTTAAATGTGCTAGTAACGCCTATTATAAATCTAGTCTTATTAAAGTTATAGATATCTTAGTCTAGAACGCTACATATTTAGCGCGTCTTCTCTACTTGCTTAAACTAAGCTACGATTACGACTAGATTCTTATAGAAGGCGCGCTAACTATAAAATCTTTTAGTCTACTTCATCTAAAGCTTTAGCTAGCCTTAGATAAAGCGTAATACCTACTTCTTACTAATAGGCTATAGAGGTAAATCTTAGCCGCGCGTAGTAAGTAGAGCGTCTACTATTCGTTATACGTTAATAATATAGGGCGGAAAACCGCGTTAGTTAAGGTCTAGAATCTACTATATAAGAGACTGCTCTTTAATAGGTAATAGCTTACGGTTAATAGAGACTGTCTCTAATCGTAGCTGGATACCGTAGAGGCGCGTATATAGTGTTAACTTTAGCATATTATACGCCTTTGCAAGAGCGTAAATAGACTACTTTAAATTATTATAATAAGATGCTATAGTAAGACTTATTCTACCTTTACGAGCAGTCTGTATAGAACGTTATTGTCGCGGCATTGTGGTGGTTGTGTAGAGCGTCGTGTCAAGTTGGGTGGGGCGTTCAGCTTACTGATCTTTCCAGCTTACTGATCTCGCACGTTAAGTTAATAGGCATTAGTAACGCGTTCTACATACTAGGAGATGCCTTCTATCTAGTAGTTATAATAAATATATAATATTTTACTTATTTACGCAGCTAATTTACGATAAAAATCGCGTAGGGGGCAGAATTGACGTTGAGCTGGGTAGGGCCTAGTTCGGCAGAACTGGGCTCCGTGGGGCGAGTAGTAGCTGAATGTCGTGTGATTTAGCAAAGCGCTTAGTTTAAAGGCATGTCATTGCATTGAAGAGAAATCTCTTCTGTCGCTATGTGGTGCGTCATGATTCATATCTATATCCTTCACCATTCCTCCCTACCATCTTGTCCGCCACATGTCGAGTGGGGGCTATGCAAATATCTCTAACATACAAACAGTCCCGGAGCAGAGACACTCTACATTCCGTGCTTCTTCAGGTAGTCTCCAAGCTCGGCGACGGAGGAGAAAGCGTTGGTAGTCTGGATAGATTCGGGGTGGTGAGCGATGATGACGGCCTGGCCAGTCTTGAAGGCGACAACGCCCTCTTTGCCCTAGTGACACAGTCAGTACGTGGTGGGCGTGGGCGTGGGCGGCAGAGGTGGGGAGGGTACCTTCTTTGCCTTGAGTGCATCGTCGCTTGCCTCGATGGTCATGTACTTGACGCCGTTGACCTTGATACCCTCTGAGATGACCTTCTTGGGGTCCGACTTGTCATTGAAGGATTTGGCAATGGCTGCCCTTTCCTCATCAGAAAGCTATACCCTGTCAGCATGCGAGTGCATTGTGATGGACCACGTAACGGCACTGCCATTTCATGTCTTATTGCAGGTCCAGTAGCTATGCCCCGCGCAGGCCAGCGGACGACGTACCGTGAAGTCTGGGGAGGCGGCCCAGTTGGTTGCGCCTTCGACATCGCAGATGAGGGCCTTGTCGATGTTGCCAGTGCCGACGAGGCTGGAGAAGGTGGTTAGACGTGCAGGGTGAGGAAGGTCGAGGTGAGACGCACCTGGTGTCAACGTATGCTGGCTTGGGTCAGTCTTTGCCGTGAACAAGGAGGGGAGGGGGCAATATGGTTGCTCACCTTGCCAGGACATGTTAGGTGAGGGGTATTGTGCGTGCTGCGGGAGCTAGAGTGATGAGAAGATTGACAGAAGACGAGGCAGAGCACACGGTCGATGCAGGTACTTTTGACTAAGCGGGACGAGAGGGCAGATGCGGTGAGAAGGTTTGATGCTGCGTTGTTGGGCTAAGTCGCGGTTTGATAGTGGGGCTGTTTCGACCCCGCCCTCTCTCTGCCTGTCTGCGTCAATGGGACGAGCGCGAGAGGCAACCGACGCAATGCAATCGGAATCACCTCTTCCTATCGAGACCCACAACTCTCTCTCTCTCACACAATACCGGGCCGCCTTGTCTTGATATCCTCTTCGTCTTGTCCTTGTTCTTGCGCCATCGTGCAGCCGGCCGCTTGTCAAGTCGACAGCCACCGACGCTGCTCTGGGCCCAACACACCAGCAGCGACAACAAAAGTCCACCGCGATACCCGCCTAGTGTCTGTTCACTTGGTCTCTCTGGGGTCAAAAGCAAAACAGCGGGTCGAAATGCTGGCATCAGACAAGCGGACCCATGCATTGCATATCACTAAACGGTGGCTCTAGGCGCCGGCCAGCAGAAGAATAATTCCGTGTTTGGGCGAGTTGCTTGCACAGATGAAGCACAATTGCTTTGTATGACTCGGCACTCAACACTCGACATTGGTCCACTGGGTGCCACGCAATGCTGAGCAGCAGACAAGAGCGGCTACTGTTGGTGATGATGGCGTTGTTGTTGTTGTTGTTGCAGCAGCAGCAGCAATGCATTTGACGTGGTCCTGTTGAGTTCTGGCCTGGCCTCTCCTTTCAGCCTCTGCCTTTGCCTTTGCCTCTGCCTCTGCTTCTGCTTCTGCCTGCATGGCCTCGCACCATTATGACGTGCGCCTGTTACCCTGGTCGTTTGTCCGTGTCTCGCGCCAGTCACGTGCCCGTGCCAAGCCCCAGTCCGCAGCTCAGAGCTCACTGCCACAAGATTACGCGTGAACAGATATCCGATGGAATCTTACCATCTCAATGTCTAAACGCATGTGAGCTTGCACATCACCGTACGCACATCTCTTGCGACCCTACTGCCTAGAAAAACCATATCATGCCGTCTCCTTCTCCGTCTCCAGCACACTCACCATCGCCATCGCGCACGCGCAGCCCATCTCGCGACAGGTCGCAAACACGATCACCGAGCCGCTCTACTTCACCACGCTCGGGCTCGCCACGGCGCTCAGTGTCCCCACGTTCTCCCACACGTTCTCGGTCGCGTACCCGATCCCGCTCGCCCAGATCGCTGTCTCCCCGGCGCAATGGCCGACGCAGCTACACACCAAACAGCAGATCGCGCTCAAGAGGGAGGAGCTATACTCACAGCCCTACCCCCAGGGATGCGTCGCCAGCACCCCGGAGTGCAAAGGTGAGCACATCAGACGGCTTGATACCAAGGACACACACTTGCTTCGGGCTAGCCTTCCCAGTTCATCACCCCGGCCACTAATAGTCTGACAGATTGTGGTAGAAGCCTTGACCAGAAACGTCAAAGAGGACCACATACGTGAGATATTTGGAAAGTATGGCGTCATCAAAGATGTCAGGATGCCCATGAATCCCACTTGTATGCCCCATCTCGCACTTTCGCAGTCAGTTTACTCATGGCCAAGCAGTCAACATTAATCGCGGCATCGCATACGTACTCTACGAGGAGATCGACGAAGCCGAGCGTGCAATCGCAAAGATGCATGACGCACAGTTGGACGGTTCCAGAATCCAAGTCTCTATCGTGCTCCCTCGACGTCGCTTTTCTCAAACCCCTCCCCCAGCCCGGAGAGGCGCACCGCCAGGCGACAGATTCCAAGACGACTTCGACAGCGGATATGGACGCGGTGGACGGGGACCGCGAGGAGGAGGTCCACCCGGAGCATACAGACCACCGCCTATGGATGGCCCTCCACGCTACCGCTCTCCACAGCGCCGTATGTCACCTGATCGTGGACAGTGGGGACGGGGGAGAGGTGGCCGAGGGGGAAGAGGGGGAAGAGGAGAATGGGGAGGACGTCCACGATCGTATACACGGTCCCGAAGCCGCTCGCCACGGAGGAGCATCTCACGCTCTTCTTACAGCCGGTCTCCATCGAGAACTCCTCCAAACCGAGCCTACGGCAGGAGGGATAGCCCGCCACGAAGAGGTGGCCCTAGCGGCGGCACTGGCGGAGCCAGAGGACGGAGAAGCCCTAGTTACAGCTCCTACGGCAGCGACCGCAGTCGGAGCAGAGACCGCCGATGATTGCGCTATTTCCTGGGCTTTAATGTATTGAGAGAAGTTACAGTTTACATGGACGGAGCCCTCATGGGCAGCATTTAGAGCGTACTGCCAACCAGGCCTTCTTCGATCGGCAGGTACATGGATAGATTAGTGACTTCGCTGCGGCCATGAAGCAACCATCTATCAAGTTATACATCAATACTGCCGAGTAATCAAGTCATCTTCAGTTGAAACCCAGCCCCTTTTTCTTCGTCTTCCCTCGCCCTGAAAATGCTACTAAAATCCAGACTACCCTGCATGCCCGGCGCCTCACCCCTCTTGGGCGCATTCGGGCTCTTCTTTCGCCTTCTCTCCTGCCCGGCCTTACTGGGAAACGTGGGAAACATCTCTGTGGGCTTGGGCTTTGGCTGCTCCTTGAAATACGGGTGGGCCAGGACCTCTTTCGCCGTTGGCCTGTATTCCGGGTTGAGCGTGAGCAACGAAGAAAGCAGATCAACGCCCGAGGCCGTGAGGAAGGGAAACTTTGCACGATTAAAGCCAGGTGCATTGCGGTGGTCTCGGGGCATCTTGAGGCTCTTTGCATTGGGCAACCGGTAGAATTGCGGCCACGTCTTTTCAGAGGGTAATCCGCATAGCGAGAAGATGAGCGAGAGCTCGTCGACTTCGTTCTTGCCTTGCAGCAAGGGCTCTTTGGCCAACAGCTCCCCGAATATACAGCCAATGCTCCACATGTCGACTTCGGTCCCGTAGTCCCGAGTGCCAAGAAGCAGTTCGGGCGCGCGGTACCAGAGCGTGACCACGAGTTGTGTGAGAGGCGCGTTGGAAGGCGGGATATACCGCGCCATGCCAAAGTCTGCAACTTTGAGCTGTCCTCTGTTGTTGAGTAGAATGTTTGATGTCTTGAGATCCCGGTGCATGATGAAGTTTTCGTGTAGATAACCGACTCCGGATACCAGTTGACGCAACAGCGTCTTGACTTCGGATGCCATGAACGGCTCGCTCATGTCTTCCTGCAGCGTCTTGAGGTCGTGTTCGAGGAACTCCATGACCAAGACGCATTCCTGGGGATCGTCGCCTGAGAGTACCTCGTGAAGATTGACAATGTTGTTGTGCCGACAGCGTTGGAGAATCGAGATTTCGCGTAATGCTGTAATGGGGAACCCGTCTTGGTTGTAGTCCATCTTCACTTTCTTCAAAGCCACGACGGTGTTGGAGCCTATGTCACGCGCTCGTGATACCCAGCCATAGGAGCCTTCTTCAATTTGGTTCAGAGTCTCAAAGTTGGATGTGTGTCGGCATGAGGTCCAGCCTCCGCCCTCGAAGCGCAGTAGTGTTCGCTCTTCTTGAGTCTTGTTTTCTTTGGGCACTTGTTCATCATCATCGCCTGTTGACAGTCTTCTACGCTTCGCCGGGCGCGAATCTGCTGCTTCTTGCGCCACACGCGCTGCCGCCTCAGCTTCTTGTTGTTGTTTCTGTAATTTTAGGCGCTTCTTCTCTTCCTTTTCTTTCTTTCGACGCAGCTCTTCGGCCTTGTCTACTTCGTCGTTTGCCCAGCGGGAGGCCATTGTTCCTTCTCTTTCCCACGTTTAGGCTTTATCCTCAGAGACTTATGACGCGAATTGCATACCAAGTCAACTTTGATATATATCAAAATATGACTGATGTCCGGATTGGAGCGTTGCAGACAGCAAGAGGCGGAGGCTTAGGATGATGGTCATAGCTTCGTTCACCCCGGCGTTCCGATCTGAACTTTTGTCATTCCGAACGCGCAGACGTTATGTAGTTGCGATGAGCATGCCAACATGAGGATCCAATCCCTAAGTTTACTGCGAATGGCAGCGCATACGCGCCTCTCAGCATCTCGGCCAATTGGATGTCATGTAACAAAATGCGCTTCCCGGTGGTCGTCGACTTCGGCTGCTGCAAGTTCGGAACGGCAATGGTCGACGCCTCTTGCAAAGACGCTGGCTGAAGCCATTACCGTAAGAATTCAATTTGTCTACCAGGAACAAAGGGTCTGACATTAAACCCAGACGACTGGACCAATTTCCGTAGCGGCATATATGCGTCAATGCCTTACGCATCCCGAAGGCGGCTACTACACAAGACAGACGACGAGCGGGCAGGATCAATTTGGAACCAAGGGCGACTTTGTAACCTCACCCGAAATCAGTCAAACATTTGGCGAGTTAATTGGTATATGGATATATGCCGAATGGCTGGCACAGGGTAGGAAGGACAAGGTCCAAATTATGGAAGTTGGCCCTGGACGAGGAACGTTGATGGATGATGTTCTCAGGGTATGGTAAAATACCGATAAGAGAAATGAAAGGATCAAGGCTGAAATTTTCTTAGACTATTTCGAGCTTCAAAGCGTTCATGAAGAGCATTGAAGTCATCTATCTCATCGAAGCGTCGCCCTATCTGCAGAAACAACAGGCAAAATTGCTTTCTGAGACTCAGGATCTGGCAAAGAGCGAGATTGGCCTGACTGCAACTTGCAAGTACATTCCGGGCTGCAGGATTGAGTGGTGTGAGGATATCCGACTTGTGCCCAAGGGTAGGTTCCGGCTGGGCTTTGTCCAGTTTTTGATACATTGCTGACAAACGACATAGAGGTCACAGCGACCCCTTTCATACTTGCCCATGAGTTCTTTGATGCACTCCCTATACATATTTTTCAAAATGTAACACAGTCTTCTATACCGGCTTCGTCAACGATCATGACACCAACCGGCCCCATAAAACCAAAGCACGGCGTGACAGCCCCCAAGAATAATTGGCATGAGCTTGTTGTATCGCCGACCTCTCCTTACACAGAAACGAACAAACCAGGCTCTCCAACATCGAAGAAAGATGCAGAAAAGCTTGATTTTGAGCTAACTGTATCAAAAACGCCAACACCACATTCACTGTACTTGCCTAAGCTGTCCAATCGTTACAAGAAGCTGGAAGAAACTCCAGGTGCAGTCATTGAGATATCACCGGAATCGCTTGCATACATCTCCGACTTTGCTGTGAGAATAGGCGGTAGTAATTCCAAGGCCGGCAATTCTTCAGCGCCTACCAGAGATTCTGAAGTACTGCCCAAAGACGAGGAAACATTTACAAAATCGCAGCCTTCCGGAGCCGCTCTCATTCTTGACTACGGCCCACTGAATACGATTCCTGCAAACACACTTCGCGGCATACGATCACACACGACCGTCTCACCTTTTGCAGCACCAGGTCTTGTGGATCTTTCGGCGGATGTAGACTTTATTGGTCTAGCAGACTCTGCTTTGGATGCCTCTCCTGGCGTGGAGGTCCATGGCCCTGTTGAGCAATCTTTCTTCCTGTCAACCATGGGGATCAAAGAGCGAGCTGATCGCTTGTTCAAGGCAGCGAAGGATGAGGAAACGAAGAAACGGTTAGAGATGGGGTGGAAACGACTTGTGGACAGAGGCCCGAATGGTATGGGTAAAACGTACAAGGCCATGGCCATTGTGCCGTATAAGAAGCAGGGTCCGGTCCGAAGGCCGATTGGATTTGGTGGGGACGTGGTTGCATGAAGTCGTGTGGAGATGAATAAAATCATTAGGGTAATGTTCCATATGGGCGTACGTAGTGTGTATTGCCCGATGGATTGGCACGCGTCGAATGTCATGGTCCTCCGACTCGAGTCGGGTGCTCTACTGTGCGATGCTTGTGACCTGATGTATTCTAACAATAATTCCAAGTCAATGTATCTAGCTACTTGGTTTCGGGATACTTACGTGTAGTAATGACAGGGTTCAACAAGCATCTCTCACAAATTTAGAAGCACATATATTATCTACAGTTCTTTTTGGGGGGGAAAGATCAATTTGCTTTTTCCTGCTCGAATCTGTTTTTTGTTTGCACTGGCGATAGAGGCTTGCTCGGATGTATTTTGCAGTATACATATGCACATACGAGAAGCTGAAGTCTAGTCTACTTAGTACTGTATGTACATATGTCCATAGTCAGGTAGTTGTCGTGAGGTGCAGGGGTTGCAGGGGTAGCACGGAGCAGGGATGTAGGCGACGATGACGTTTGGTGGTCGGCAGTAGGCCGGCGTGCAACCTTGATTACAACATTACTGGGCATGTCGAGCCAGAAAGAGGGGACAAGCACTGCTGCTGCTGCTCGTGCCATTCCTTATTTCACCACCCTCTCCTGGTCCGTCTATCAATTGAAAATCGCCCTGCTTGCCTCGGCCTCGACGTCGGACATGGCCAAATCAACCGCCCTCCAGACCAATCTCGACGTCGATTATGTCATTACCTACCGCTTTGCCGACACGGGTATGCTTGCTCCCATGGCAGGGTGAGCGAAGCACTGGGCTGACGGGCACACAGAAAAGGCCAAGGCGGCTGCGCAGTTTGAGAAGCTGTGCGAGGCGCTGGCAAACGTTGGCTTACAGACCGAAGTCCGCAACGGCGATTCGTACTCGCTTCTGCTCTTCGTAAGGGTTGCTTCTGACGAGCACCTGTTTGGCGAAGTATACAGATCCAGGTACACATAGCCCCTGTGTTACCTCAGTAGATGGATGGCTAACCCGTAACTAAGAGTCCGCGACTGGATCCACGGCGTCCGGTCTGCTGCCCCTGAGAATGTTACGCGCGAATCGCTCGAAGCAGAGCCATTGTACGAGGCCGAGCGGCTGCGCATCATATACCAGCTCATTACAAACCCCACATCAGAGGGCGGAGCGGGCATAACACCCAAGGAAGGCGAATGGAAGAACGTCGAGTCCATCTTCGCCCTGCATGACCATGCGTACAACAAGGATTGGATCAAGAAATGGACATCACAGTACATCCTCAGCACTGAAGACTTGGACGACATCCGCAATCGCATGGGAGAAAAGGTAAGCTGCTGTCTCTCGGCTTGGGACAGTCTAGTACTAACGCGGCCAGATCGCCTTTTACTTTGCTTTCACCCAATCCTACTTTACCTTTCTCATTCCAGCTGCGGCATTCGGCCTCTTCTCATGGCTCTTCCTCGGCTATTTCTCGCCAATTTACGCTCTCGCCAGCGCCTTGTGGTGCACCGTCTTCACCGAATACTGGAAGCACCAGGAGAAAGACCTGAGTGTCCGCTGGGGTGTCAAGGGCGTCTCCAACATCGAGGTCAAGCAGAAGGACTTCACGCCCGAGAAGACCATTACCGATCCCGTCACCGGCGAGCAAGTTGGTTTCTTTCCTGCATCCAAGCGCTTCCAGAGACAGTTGCTGCAAATTCCCTTTGCAATCATTGCAGCCTGCTCCCTCGGAGCCGTCATTGCAACCTGCTTCGGCATCGAGGTCTTCATCTCCGAGGTCTATGACGGACCGCTCAAGAGCGTCCTGGTAAGTACTACAACAGAAGTGCCGCTTCTGACCATACTAAATCTTCCTAGGTCTTCATTCCTACTGGTATCCTGACCACTGTCAATCCTATCCTCAACACCCTTCTGACTAAAGCGGCTACACGATTGACTCAATTCGAGAACTACGAGACACATGCCGCGTACGAGAAAGCCTTGACCCAGAAGATCTTTGTTATGAACTTCATCATGTCTTACCTCGGTATCTTTTTGACTGCATTCGTCTATGTGCCTTTTGGCAAAGTCATTGTGCCCTACCTTGATGTTTTCCATGTCGCTGTTCGACCTTTTGCCCAGGACGAGAAGCAGCTTCATCTCGAAACAAAGAGCGCTAGCTGGAGCATCAACCCCGATCGCCTCCGCAAGCAGGTCATCTACTTTACCGTCACTGCCCAGGTGGTCAATCTGGGCATGGAACTTATCGTTCCATACCTCAAGCGTCGTGGACTTGACAAGTACAAGGAGATGCAGTCCGACCGAGCTGCCAAGAACGGTGGATCCGCACCGCCTGCTGTTGCCAACGACCCACCTGAAGACGCCGCTTTCCTTGAGCGTGTTCGTAAAGAGGCGGAGCTCGAAGTATACGATGTCACGGCCGATCTTCGCGAGATGGTTGTTCAATTCGGCTACCTGTCTCTCTTCTCGGTCGTATGGCCACTGACTGCCGTCTCCTTTCTCATCAACAACTGGGTCGAGCTCCGTGCCGACGCCATGAAGATTTGTGTTGAGATGCGCCGACCTACGCCATGGCGTGCTGATACCATCGGTCCCTGGCTTGACTCCCTTTCCTTCCTCACTTGGCTCGGCAGCATTACCACGTCGGCTCTCGTCTACATGTTTTGGAATGACAACACTGGTCCCAGCGGTAGCCCCAGCAATATTCAACTTTGGGCTCTCCTCCTTACCGTCTTCTTCGCCGAGCATCTCTTCATTCTCTTCCGCTGGGGCGTTCGCATTATTCTATCAAAGCTCGATACTCCGGGGCTGCAAAAGGAACGCCGCGAGCGCTACCTTGTCCGCAAGCAGTATTTCGAAGAGAACCTTAGTCAGCTTCAAAACATTCCTACGTTGAGTGAAAAGGGTGGCGAGATCACTAGGCAGAGTCTCGAGGAAGATGCGCGACGAAGCAGTCTGAGCGAGACTACGGCTGAGATTAGGTTTTGGCAACGTCAGAGGAGTTGGAGGGAGAGTGCGGCTGTGGCCAAGAACCTGATCGAGCAGGCCAAGAACGAGACTGTCGTCGAGAACAAGAAGGAGTTGTAGATGGCGGAAGTGGTAGTTGAGTATGTTAATCGCCTTCCGACGTGGCAATGAGTTAATTATTCTTAAACCTCGAGATTTGCCAGACCTGGTTGATTCTTTTGATCTTGGGGGAAAGTTGTAAAGAGTGGATGAAAAGTATCCTTACCTAGTAATAGTAACCAGACTAATTTGTATGGAAAACAAAAACCTATCCACATTGCAGCCAAACGCAAATAGTCCGTCTTTCGTCCTCAGGTGCATGCGTTAAAGGCCTGCAAACCCAATGAGAAAAGACGTCCCATTGCTGGTGACATTTCTGCTGTAGAAAGAAGTTGGTGTCATTAGTATATCAGTATCCATCTAGAAGAACCAAAGAGATGAAGCAGAACAGGGGAGAGGGAGAGGAGAAGAGAGGGGATTGGAAAACTAGGTTGTCATGAGCCACGCCTTTAGCAGTACAGAGAATTAAACGTTCAAACAAACAAACAAAATGACAGACAAAAAAAAGGCCAACAAGTAGAGTCAGACAACAGATCATACAGAGTCGTACTCATCGTTTATGTCTGGTCCTTATTTTGTTCGATATGATTCTTTTCTTCTTCTCATCGCCTGTGCGGGTTCCGGTCCGGACACAGGACACCTTATCCGAGACGAAAACAAAAGACGGCTTTTGCAACGAAACCAGGCGGAACTTCGTGGAGACGATCAACATGGGTTTGGTTCGCTAGGCTTGTCATCTGCGCATCGATAGAGGGTTGCATCTGTCCGTCTGTCCGTCCGTTGCGGAAGTATTGTCCGTCTATAATTCGCCAAACGCCTAGAGTAGCTGCCCATGGGAGAGCGCCACTCTGGGGGTATCTCTTGTTGCAACAAGTATTTTTGAAATATAATATGCCGTCCCTAGCCTGTCTGGATGAGCAGATGAGCAGAGTGTGCCGAAGCATTTTGTACTCGCCTGCCCAGCCCACAGTAATACCTTACGCCCGAATTACCCCAATTCTTTAAGGAACAGGGGTGCTCGTCCGCCCAAACAATACATATGCTTCCCGTCTCATATATAATAGCATTATATCGTTTGAGTGCACTTGGATGGCCTCTATCATGGCTCTTCTCCAGTGGTCGTCCTATCCTGGGATGGGGCAGGTAGGCAAGGCAAAGAACAATGTATGGTGCCCAGCTCCTTGCTCGAAACGCAAAGTCAACTTAGTCCTGAGGACGTTCAAGCGGCCGCAAAGTATAGAAGAAGCAAGGAAGGATAACGCCAATGGCGTTTTGTTTCAAATCCGGTATGTAAGAGCTCACTTCAATGTCTTCAAATGCGTTCTCTGCTTGATGTAAGTCTCATAATTGCCGCCCAGGACACACTCGAGGATACTAGGCCCGATATCTTGGCCTGCGCGAGCAGCTTTCATTCGGTCCTCAAGTGTGTGGTAGGCTTCTTTGAAGGCATCAAAGGCATCCTGAACCCTGTGAGATCCACCAGAAATGTTGTTTTCTGGACGATTCGGATCTTGGATAGAAAGACCGTCGTACCTTTCCGGGCGACCATCGATTCCATGGGCCGTCTAGAACATGTTAGCCTCGTGGAAGAGATGGGAGAGGTTTTGAATATCTGCCAGCAGCGCAGTATCAACTGTTGCTCACCTTTTCGATAATAGCTGGCGGATACATCTGGATGCGTTTCCTAGACAAGTCGAAATCGCCATAATACCTGAGGAACCCCAAGAAGCATTCGCCGAGGTTTTCATGCTTGTCAGAATGCTGAATGTAGCTAACAATCAGACATATGATGCTAAAACCTCCAATACCGCCCGTATGCACTTCGTTCAGTCCATGCATCACGAGGAATTGCTTCAAAAGTGCTACCATGTATATCATGTCAGGGTACTCCTGCTTCCACTGCGCAAATGTGGCTTGAGCTTGAACCCCGCTCAAGTTTTCAAAGGAAATATCAACCTGAAGCTGGGTAAGCCTATCTTGAAACTTGATGATGGGAACCTTGGCATGGATGACTTGACATCCATCCGCGTCCATTCCCATGCTTTTGAGCCTGTTGGATGCTTTGTAAAGCAGGCTCTTGTTGGCGCCTCTTTGAGACATATCGACAACAGGAGGCCCGCCGTTGTAGTACTGATCGGAAACATAGACCAGGTCCATGTCAGCTGTAGGTAAATACAGACCTGCAGGGAAAGAGCCGAAACATAGCACACGGCCATTTTGTTGAGGAAATCTGCGTTGGCCCAGCGCATTGTTGACTCGGTTGACAAGTCTGTTGCGCTGTTCGTGTTCGAATGGCTTGGGAGCAACGAAACCGTAAAAGTCCAGTATTTCATTGTGAAGCCTAGTGGAAAATCAGTACGTAGTTGTGGGAGTTTGGCGTCAAGGTTGCGTGGAACACTCATGGATACCATACGGTATACAAAGCTCCGCGCAGACGCTTGATCCTTTGGACATTGGTAACTTACCACTTCTCTGGTTCGCGAGCAAGATGCGCATAAGCATCAGGTGAAGGAAGCCAAGGTGTTGGATCGCGATTGCGAGTGGGCAACCACTCACTAACTACACCGCCTACCGTGGCTTTACGCTTGTTGTTGGCCCTGGGGCCACGAGGTGCCCGATGTTCCGCTACAGCTGCTTCTTGTCTACTGACAATGCTGTCAATGTGTGCAAACTCGTTCAATGAGCCTTGTGTGGGTTTCTGAGCGTCATCATCGTCGTCAGCAAACGAAATGAAATCATCATTGGCAACGACAGAATTGTGCCCTGCAGCTTTCTCCGCCTCTTGGTTCTTTGCTTTCCGGATCAACTTCACAAAGTCAACCCTTTTCCCCGTAGTCTCATCCGGTGGTGGCAATGCGGTATAGGGATCCGGGTTAGACCATTTAGGGACAGAGTTGCCATCAGCACGCTTGACCTGGGTCCGAGCAGCCTTTGGCTTACTCTGTGACGCGTCGCCGTCCTGCTGGCTATTGGAGGAATCGTCGCTTTCTACTTCCATGTCGGCTTCATCATCATCTGACAGGTCGTCGGGATTTTGAAAGCGGTTGGAATCAGCTGCGACGCCCAGTGCACGCTCAGGACTGCCGTTCTCGCGGTGCTGAAGCAGAGCACGCTCGTGAGGTGCAGCCTTCTTGAAGCCACCTCTACGATTGCCGTTTGCATTGTTCCTGCCGTCGGTACGAGACTGGCCTCGCGATGCCCCGCCACGACCGCGTCTTCTCGACGCCGCAGAACCAGAAGGGCCTCGCGGGTTGGCGGGGCCAGAGGGTGGGAAGCGGGGCGCGGGGTGGCCAGACTCGAAGGTGAATTGCGAGCGATTGCCGTTGCGCTCGCCGCCGGGTCGATAACTATCGCCATCTCCACCCGTGAACGTCATGCGGTCAGCGAGCGGTGGTGGGCGGTCGCGCCCAGGGCGATATGAGTCGGCCATGGCGTGTCGTGGTTTCCAGGTACAGTCAGTGTCGTGCGCGGCCAGTGAATACGGCTGTGTGTATATTCGTGTGTGTGTATGCACAGATGGCGTTTGGCGATCAGTGGTGTGATGCAAAAGGGCGGCGGTGGTTGCGCGCGAAAGTTTTGTGTCGAGACGGGCCTGGTGTAAGCCAAGCCTCTAGCGCGACCCTCTGGCGTTGTGGGGGTGCGAACTGCCAGCCCCTCGTCGACTCCACGTCTGTGTCGTTTACGATTGCCAGCATGTTGTACGTACATACATACATACATAGTACATAGTACATCCACAAGCTGCATGCTCGAGCAACACACGGCCTCACTAGCTCCTAAGCCAAACCATCGCTGCAATTGGGATCAAAACAGTCATGTGGGTAGCTTCGGCTTGGGATGCATTGAGTATGGCTCAGCTGTCGATTTCCTTGTTACAGCGTATAATGGTACAGTATTCGAACATTAAAATAAATAGCACATGTACGTGCAGGAGTGGGGAGACGTAAAAGCATACCCGTGCCAGTCAAACTGCACCCTCAACCACAATGCGCCTTCGCTGAACTGTGCCCAGAGAAGGTCCAAACGCTATGCCAAACGCCGCTCAAATGCAACAAGAAACCCTTCATCGCCATCTACAACACTTGGACGCCCTGATCTCTGCAACAACCTGCCTCCCCTACTTGGGTGGTTTGCACTGCCGTCTATGACCAAAGTGTTCGCCACTTCGTCTGCGTTGAATCCGACCTAGTCTTCCTTTGTGAATTTTGGCTTGAAACCCTCTCTTAGTTCCTTTTCTCTTTCCGCTACCCGTTGGTGGCCTTGTACCTCCCTCTCGATCCTCTCTCTTGCTCTCAAGATCTTGCTCTGCAGATAGAAACTGCCGCCCTTCTTTGGGTCATTCAGGTCAAACAGTCGCTTGAATCGCTCCGTGACTGCTTCCAGCTCAATGTTTCCCATCTTTCCTGGCCCCACGTTCAGGATCTGGCAGGCCTCGTCCATGGTGATGTTTGAGGATGAGAAGGCGCCTCCGCTTTTTCCACCCTGATTGGCTGCTGCATATTTCTGCGAGGCAGCCGCTTGACGGTACGACTCGGACACGGCTCGACCTATTATCCGGGCGCCAGAAAAGACGACTTGTGTTATTATGCGGTGGGCCTGCAGGCGTTAGTTCAGCCTGGTGTGGGAAGAGGATATTGTTGCAGCGCACCATTATGGTTATGATGAAAGCAGGGGCGACGAAGTAACAAGAATTGCTTCTCTTTCAGGGTCGTGAGGCGCAGGTGCTCGGCTTCTGTTTCGTGGTGGCGGGTGCGGACGGCGATGAGGGCATCTCCAAAATTTCTGGGGCACCTTCCGTAGTTTCGGTCTGCTTCCGAGGCTCGCACGTGACCATCGCAGCTTGGCCAATCACGCCACGATCGCAAACCGTCATGTCCGCAACGACTCTGTTCCTGTGTGCTCTGGCGCATGCAGATGCGAGTGGAACAGCCAAACAGATTCCGGATTGGCACGCACATGTCGTACAAGAATGCTCAGCTTGCTGTCTACAAGGAACGCGTCGCCGAGGGCTGTCACAAGGCTCCGACAAGTCGCCCTCGGACTAAGACCTTCACATGCTCGGGGACCCCCGCAGAAGACATGACCGTGTGCAGCAACGCCGGAAGTGCTAGTTGGTTGCATGACACCCTCTGTTTACTCTCAGGCTATCCTCGCCCGTATTTGCGCACTCGCTTCATTCTGTACAAATATACACGCCGGGCGTGGCTTGACATCAACGCGGCCCTCAGCCTCCTCTGCGCAGCTAGGCGATGACGCACATCCCCATGCATGGCAGCACTAGGTCCGTCGCCTCCAGACTCGCAACCAGATTGCGTGTAAAAGTGGTCGCACAACCACCATGCTCATACTCGACTAGATACACCCTGGATAGAGCACATGTCCACTCCTCACAAGTCCACTAACGATGCGTCGTCTCCGCCGTCTACCGGTGATCCGAATCCGCCCACCTATGCCTCCTTCTCGCCCGCCCATCTAGGCCAGACAACGCCCCAGACCAAGCGCCGCTCCGCCATACTTGTCCACCAGAAATCCCCATTGCTTGCCGCTACGCCGCCTCAAATTACCCGCGTCCTCGCATATTCGCATCCGTTTATACTCCCGCTGAACAAGTTTGCCGGCTTGGTGACATGGACGACGGGCGATCCATGGGAGAGCTTTCTCCTCGTAGCCGCCTTCTGGGCAGTCGTTATGTATGGAGATGCAGTCACGAGATATACCGGGCCCATCATCATAGTCTCGGTTCTGATACTGGGCATGTACACGCGCAGATATTCGCCCCTATCATCCACGGGCTGGACTGGCGAAAAGGGCCAGACGGAACACAAACGAGTCGAGTCGGACACCAGCATCAAGCACCACAAGAGTCTGGAGGAGATTGTCGATAGCCTGAAACTCTTTACTTCGCGCTGCAATATACTGTTGGATCCATTTTTGCGCCTGACAGATTTCCTTTCTACTCAGAGGACGGCGACATCGGCTACAACACGACCAGCACTAACTGTGCTGTTTATCCGCATTCTCTTCGTACTGCCGCTATGGATAGCCCTTACGCTCCCACCCTTCTACATTCTTACCACAAAGAGAGCCGTACTGGCAATAGGCACAGTGATGCTCAGCTGGCATTCGCGGCCGGCGCGCGTCACGCGCACACTGCTTTGGAGATCAAAGACGGTCCGAAAAACATGCGCCTTCCTCACCGGTCTGGACTTTGGCGAGATAACATCAGCAAACCAGAAGGGGCCACCTCCTCTCCCACCGCGGAAAAAGAGCACCCAGGAAGTTGCTGCCTCGCTGGCCGCTAAGCGCCAACCAGAGTCAACTGGAGTACGCTTTACTTTTTCCATTTATGAGAACCAGCGGAGGTGGCTAGGCATTGGCTGGACCTCGTCGATGCTTGCTTATGAGCGGGCATCATGGACAGATGAGCATCTCAATCCTGTGCCACCCAAGGAACAGTTTGAGCTGCCTGAAGTTGAAGGTGGTGGCGCGAGATGGCGGTGGGTCCAGGGTAGTGAGTGGAAGATTGATGGCGCTGCCAAAGATGGCAAGGCCGAGAAGGGTATCTCAAAGGAGGAGCTAGGCTGGATTTACTATGACAATAAGGTACAGTCAAGCAGATTATGGGTACGACATGAAGACACTGACTTGTAATAGTGGAGAGATGGTCGAAGAGGTCAAGATGGTTGGGGTCGCTATACGCGCCGTCGGAAATGGTACCGTGATGCCGAGCTTGTCGAATCAACTCCTTCGACAGAGACTACGCCCATCCCAACACCTAGGCCTGCTCCAGTCGACAGCTCTGGCAATTCCAACGCCAACCATCTCCGGAAACTTTCGTCAAATCTCAGCGTGACATCAAGCACCGACCCGACACTCGTCGAGGGCGATGGACGAGAGTACGCTGCATCGGTCATTTCAGATACCGATGCTGCAAGCACCAAGAGCAAGAGAAGCTGGTTCAAGAGGAAGCGGAGCAAGAGCAACTGCGGTAGTGTGAGCGGTGCTACTGCAGTTAGTGATGCGGGCACTAGTGGAACGAGAAGAAGCGACGAGGACGATGTGCAGAGTCCGCTTGACCGTATAGTTAGGGATGAAGAGTGGAGACTCGGTGACGATATCAGGCAACACCTTGATATCTGAGTTGAGCTTTGATGTTTTCTTTTCATATACCCTTGTTCTCCTGCAATGCATAATAGGTGGTGACCTCTTGCCGTGGCACAGCCTAGCTATATAGACATGTATGCCGCTGTGAGGACCCATAGGAACCTGGATTTGTTGGAAATACATATTCGGCTTGGTGAGGGCTTTCTTTTGGCAAAATTAGGTCAAAGTCTGTGACATTCCACGGTTATGCGCAGTGCATGGATAGCTGAGGTGTACTGTGTATGGGTTGAGCGCCCTCGAGTCAGTCTGCGTGCTGACGGAGCCGTGCATGACGTCGCGGCAGTTTTTCGTCCCGCTCACGAACTTCAGACTTCCAGACCGCGACAGTGATGCGACTCACCCTCCATGTCACTCTCCAAGTATGCCAAGACATACCTATTGAACCAATCCAAGTACAAATATCTCAATGTTTTCAACTCACTAGTTGCTCCGTCAGTCCTTGCCGCGCGCGACAATGCCGCCGAATCGAGTCCTGCTTCTCGCAGCATCAAGGACAAGCCAATCGCAATAAAAGATAACATTTGCACAAAAAGCTTGAAGACGACAGCATCCTCCAATATATTGAAGGACTTCATCAGCCCGTACGATGCGACGGTAGTCAAGCTCCTCCAAGATGAAGGTGCTGTCATTGTTGGCAAAACCAACATGGATGAGTTTGGCATGGGCTCGCATTCGACACATTCGCATTTCGGCCCAGTAAGGATGCAGAGATATGAGGGCGAGGAATTGAGTGCAGGAGGAAGCTCAGGCGGAAGTGCGCTTGCAGTCGCCAGTTCTCAGTGCTGGGCGTAAGTCCCTAGGTGTTGCCGAGACCAGGCTATATATGCTAAGACAAGCAGAGCGTTAGGGACCGATACTGGAGGCTCTGTTAGACTTCCTGCTTCGTATACAGGCGTTGTCGGATTCAAACCGAGCTACGGTCTGCTTTCAAGGTGGGGCGTGATCGCCTATGCCAACTCTCTAGACACTGTTGGTATATTTGGGCGAAGCACTGAGGATGTGAGGACCATCTTTGGTAAGTGCAGTTCCCACCTGGGTATGCAGCACAACTGACGATTCATAAAGACAAGCTCAACGTGTATGATCAGCAAGACCCAACTTCCATTCCTCATTCAACACGTGCACGTTTTGGACAGCGAAAGGAGAACCAACCATCACCTCTAAGGATTGGCATTCCCCTCGATTACAACATTGACACCCTACAGCCCATTGTTCGCAAGGCATGGCTTCGGCAACTAAATAACCTATGGGACCACGGTCACAGTTTGCATCCTATTCGGCTACCAACGACACAACAGGCTTTGTCAGCTTACTACGTACTTGCACCAGCCGAAGCATCCAGTAATCTTGCAAAGTACGACGGAGTACGCTTTGGCAGTAGAGAAGGGGGTGTTGATGGAACGCCTGATAGCGTGTTATTCGCCAAAACTCGTGGCCAGGGCTTTGGAGCCGAAGTTCAACGCAGGATCTTGCTTGGAGCCTTCTCGCTTAGCGCCGAAGCTATTGACAACTACTTTATTCAGGCACAAAAGGTCCGCAGGCTAGTGCAACAAGACTTCAACAGAGTGTTTGCAAGACCGAATCCTCTTTTTGAAGATGGGACAGCCCCAAAACAGCCAGAGGAGGGGGTTGATGTTATTGTGTGCCCCACGGTACCATCCATGGCTCCATCGCTATCAGAAGTGGAAGCCCAGGATTCTATTCAATCCTACATGAACGATGTATTCACTGTTCCTGCCAGTTTGGCCGGACTACCAGCCATTAGTATCCCCGTAGGTGTAAACTTAGAGAAAGAAGATGTTGGGGTACTAGGAGGAAGTGATTCAAACTTCAACACTGTGGGCTTGCAGGTGATTGGTCAATACGGAGATGATGAGCTTGTCCTGGATGCTGCGAAAATCATGGCGGATATTTCACCGTCTCCTCAAGTGCACCATGGGCCAGATGTCACTGCTTGGCATGGTGATGCAGGGCGAAAAATATGACATCTCGTCAGGTCCTGTCGAAACACCCTTAGTATTAACTATCAATCACACATCAATACGAATCAAAGTCATGACGGCCAATATCACGCATGACCCTGTCATGTCATCGTGGTTGCATTCGACAGCTATGCCACGTCAACAGCCGCTTCTCATGAAAACGGTAACATATCAGCCACGCTCTGTAGTACTAGTGTTTCTTATTTCGGCGAAGCCCGAAGCCGGTACCTCTCACCTAGTGCGATATCGATCTCAGACACTTAATAATAGAAATCATATGCCGAGATTCCATGGCGAGGCAGATGAATGTAACTCGGCTGAATTGATAACACAACCCTACCGGACCTATGGCCACAAATTATGAGTACTAGTGTTGGAGACTAGTAAGTGTTGCGTGGGGGGATACATGTCACTGTGTACAAGTCCACAGCCAAGATGCTCCTGCATACATGTAGCATTGTAGGCCTAAGCAGTCAGCTGTAAGAGTATTGCGTAAGAGTTTACTACGCAGCTAGCAGTTGCCGGTGAAATACCATGGAGATGATACATGTCATGATGTCCTTGGGTACTAGGTACGCTCATCTCATGCCTTGTCACTTTCACTAGTTGCTTGAAGCCCGAGAGCCCAAGCCCAAGCCCACGTGATTGCGTACTAGTAGCTACACGGCAGGGCTGTCACGATTGGCCGGCATGTGACTAGGCATGATCGAGTCACGCGGGGTCTAGCGTGGAAGCTAGTGTGGGCATCTACATTGGAGGCGCTACGTCACCGAATCGATCCATGTATGCGCCCAGTCTTCTACTGCGAACGACGACCACACGATTCTAGTACTATGTACCATGGCATTGTAGAGCCGTCTGTTGCTTGCCGTCATCTACACCTGCACCTAGCTATGTCTTGCATTATCAGCCATGTCACACACGCACTGTATGCGGTGAAGAAAGGGCGGGCTTCGCACCTGTAGGTGCAGTGTCACCAGCCTTCAAAGCACAACAGACACATCCATGGCCAGTCAGCAACGGATACGTAAACATTCGATATCAGATAAATGCGGCCAGGCTTGTTCCCACGCTGGTGGTTGTGCTGTTCCATGGCCCTGCGTAAGAGAAGCGGCCCTCTGGACCTTGTTCTCCACACCGTCTTCCGTGTGCTCGTGGCATCAAGTTTGAGACCCTAGAAAACGATACCTAGGCGAGAGCCATGTCCGGGCTCTCGGGACGATCAAGTGGTGAGGCAACAACTGAGAAGTGAAAGCAGGGCGCAGTGGAGCCCACCATACGCGCCTTACGGAGTATACCGGGTGACTGCGCGACTTGTGCGAGTGGCCCATCGCCTCAAGCGGTTATCCCACCGAGTCTTCCAAGCCTTAACCGACCAACTCCAGCCTGCCTGTAGCTATCCAATCAAGTCTTGTCCGACGGCCAATGTATGATGCCAACTAACCAAGCCTCCCGATCCAGCGTCACAGTGTCGTCTGTATGGGTAAAGGGTGATGAACATGGCGCGCATGGTGCCGGTCTTGGTCGTTACTGAAAAGGAGGGGTCAAATCTAGTGTCTTCGATATGTCACTCGTTGGGACAAGACACCCCACCATCATGGGGGGCGGTCGGCCGCACAAGTCGCGCATGACCCAAGCGCCTCCATGTCCACTCAAACGAGCAGCTGGCCGAGCGTGGGTAGAGAAGGGAGACGAATGAGCCAGAGTAAGGCGAGACAGTCGGCAGGTCTATATAAATACCCCCCATCTCAGCACCTTGATGGCCTCATCGCGCTCCAACATTTGCTCATCTGTCCAACTCAACACACTAAGCTACTTTCAACCAACCAACCAACCAACCAACCAATCAACCAACTTCACCATGGCTCCATGGTATGTCTGCTCAGCCATATTCCCTCCCTACACGATGCATCACGCCGCCTGCTGGGCACGCTGCTGGATGGGGGATAGCGGTTAGCACCGTGATGGCTCTCCCACCTCATCATGTACTACTAGCAGTGGTGCACCCTGTTGGATCGTGTCGAACCCCCCTTTCTTTGAGACAAGGATTGAACCTTTTGCTAACTGCATTGTGTCTTAACAGCACCTGCAACACCTGCTCCTGCAAGGGCGACTGCTCCAGCTGCAACTGTGGCTCTTGCTCCGTAAGTTTTCTCTCTTCCTTCCTCTCTAGGCCTGTGCGAGAAACAAACAAAAAACAAACAAACAAAGTTTGCTAATACCAATGATCCTCATAGCACTAAGTCAATAATATGACACCACCCGATTTTTGCAACCTTTGAAAAAGCACAATAACGCCACGGGTTCCATCGAGCGATATTTGGAGAGATGGACAAGACTTTTGTTTCAAAGATGATTGTTATTTTGTGGCTTTGAGAGGGTTGGCATAGGAACCTTTTTTTATTTAGTAGGAAGGGTGGAGATGGGAAGCTCCTGCATGAAGCATTATGAATTATGGACACTCTTTTGAATCAAACAATAAGAATTCGAAACGTAGACTATGTTGTTTGTTCGTGATGTATGTGAGAGTTTGATTTAGCACCTGAAGAATTGATCGAATTGGATATGGTTCGTAGTCTGGACGACTGGGGTAGCAGCTGCATACGCTTGACAATAGGTCTTGTGTGTTTTGATATTCATGGTAGCAATTTTTTTTTTGCTAGCTGAACATGTAAACTTTTACAGTTAACTATCTTTTTGGTGTATACAAGGTAACCCCTGCCCTCAAACTCTCTCCCCTTATCTCTCTTACTGAACACTAGTTATAATTTACCTTTATATATCTCGCCCAACTCATTGCGATATATTCAAGCAAATCGTTCATCCCGCGTACCCCACATAGGTAGTTCTAAACAAGCGATTTGTACCAAGACTCTACACATCGCCCACCTGACTACCATTAATCCCGCATGTTGAGCTACAATATGATCAACATGTCATTGAGGTATTTTTTTTTACTATCCTTGGAAATGCTACATTTGTCATAGTCTTCACTTTGGGCTCAAGATTTCTGCATCTTAGGGATTCGCATGACCAAAGGTACCGTAACATGATGTTTGGATGGTCAGACTTGGACAGACTTGAAGATGGCTAAGATACGTGTACAAGTAGGTCATGATGACATACATCCTCTATCAGTTTGGAAGAATAATCAAAGCCTACGAATCTGTTCAGTGTAACGTACGAGGCGGTGGGTTCAGGATACAACATCGGGCGGTCATCGTGAGTACAAGAGTAGTCCATAGACTTGAGCTCAGCCTTGCAGATGCCCATAGAGTACTTGTCGAGCAAGACGTGGTACGAATTGTAAAGTCTGATTGTTTCCATGTGTCATGATGAATTTCACTTTTGTCTTGATTTACAAAGCGTCTCAGATCATTCTTATCGACGAGCCAGAAAGAAAGACACTCCGTCACGTCTTTACGCCGTACTTTTGTTCACACTATAGGAATGCATGAGGACACGAGACTGGATATGGACCGGCTTTGTACCCGGCCGAAACTAATAATTTCGGTAAACATCTCAAAACGCCTGCGCTATGCAAAATGTAACAAGAAAGTGCCTTGCAGGTGACCTTTTGCGAATACAGCAATAAACCATGACTATTCATCCATTTGCCACTGGTACTCGAGTTTCTCGATATTCGCCTTGCGGTTCCTCGAGTCAAACCACTGCTTCTCGAACCCATTACTACGGTCAATGCCGTCCCACCGGTGACCAGGACGAATGTTATATCTGTTTGGCTGGAAAGGCCCCTTGTACAGTGGCTTTCCGGTGATACTGCGCCCAGCCTTCTTTTTGCGCAAGAAGCCCATGGCCGGGTCGTTCCAGTGATCGCGTTCCTTAAGCTCGTCGTTGAGTTCGGCGTCATCTGCGTATCGGGCGACCGTCATTGTCTTTGCGTCTTGTAGCTGTTGTTTGCGCCGTTCGGCTTCTGCGTTTTGAACGTCTCCGCGTGCTGCGCGTTCCTTTTCACGCTTCTGCCGCTCTTCTTCCTCGGCCTTTTTGCGTGCTTCGGCACGCTTCATGGCGACATTGATGATGCGACCGCTGGCATCTCGATATATGGTTTCCGGTGCCGCACCCCCCATTTCCTTTGCGATTTTCTCGGCCTGATGCTTCTCCTCGTCTAGCTTCTTGTTCATGGCAGCCTCGACTTCGGCGGCCGTTTGCAGGCCTGCCTTTGTGCCTGACGCTGTTCGAAGTATACCATCCTGATCTACCATCTCTGGGGCTTCGTCCTCGGCTGCCGCAGCCTTTTCGCGATCGGCAGCAGTGCCTGCAATGATGGCATCGGCGGCAGCAGCGTCGGCAGCAAGTTGTGCGGCATGTGAGGGCGCAGCGACACCGACAGCTGTCCACGTTGCTGCGCTGGTGCCTTTTGATTTCTTCTTTGATTTCTTCAGCGTGCCTCCGCCGACTGATCAGCACAGTGTTAGCC
This sequence comes from Bipolaris sorokiniana ND90Pr, assembly GCF_000338995.1. NCBI lineage: Eukaryota > Fungi > Ascomycota > Dothideomycetes > Pleosporales > Pleosporaceae > Bipolaris > Bipolaris sorokiniana. The sequence continues at coordinate 43,729 of NW_006911915.1, forward strand.
ATAGACATGTGCAGCTTGCGCGAGTTGGGGGGCACCCTTACCTATCATTGGCGCGTCATCGTCGTCATCGTCGGCCTTGTCTTTCCAACCCAGATTGTCATCGTCTTCGATGATGAGGCCAGCATCCTTGTTCTTTCTTTTGCGCTTCTTGGACTTCTTTTCCGAATCAGCCGTAAGGTAGTTTTTGGCCAGGTAGTCGGCAAGTCCAGACATGCTTGATTGGATGGCGGGGTTGGCTGCCCATTGTGCATGCGTACAAGTCGCGAAGTTTGGCAGGCAAAGTCCACAGGCTTGGCACGTGCATCATGCAGAATCACGTGATCTCGCGTCATGGCGTGTGACCAGTCGCGATGGGCCCCTGGCCGGCGATCTCACCTGCCCCAATACACCTCATCTTGGATTACACACTGCTACTATGGCGCCTGGAGAACGCTCTGAAGAGGTGTGGCTGTGGTACACGGCCGTGTACGAGGCGATTCAAGAGATACCGTATGGCAAGGTCACCAGCTACGGACACATTGCCCGGCTGGTGGGAAAGCGTGCGTCGTGCTGGAGGATGATGATGATGATGACGACGACTGGCTGACTTGTTCTTTTGATCATAGCCGAATGTCCAAGGTAGCAGCACTCATCACCATCATGTCACTGCCGCGACTAACAGGTGACGTCAAAAGACAGGTGGGCGTGTGTCTCAAGAACCTGCCTTCGCCATCGCCATCGGGCGACAGCAGCAGGACGAAGCCTAGGTTTCATAGCGGCAACGTGCCTTGGCAGCGCGTGATCAACGCCAAAGGCGGCATCAGCCCGAGGTCTGCGCCCTCGTCATGGCGACAAGGCCTGGTTGCCTTTCTTTGTATCTGCCTGCTAACTAAGCACAAAGAGGACCAAGTGCGGCGGCGCACCAAGCAGATGCTCTGCGGAGAGAGGGTGTAGAGGTTAGGCAGGATGGCATGGGGCAGTACACAGTGGAGCTGGACGAGTACGGGTGGTTCCCGGACATGCTCCCGAGCGAGGCAGACCAGGTAGAGGGCAGCGACATGGACGAAGACAAGGACGAGGACGAGGACGAGGACGAGGCCGCGTACCATACTTGAGGTATATGCTTGAGAAGCTTTAGGGGGGGGGACTTGGATACATGGTGTAGTTACAGCAACCAGGGGTCTTGTTACAGCGGTGCATTGCCGTTGAGCGAACAAAGTGTGTATTGCCTGGCACGTTAGAGTTCCCAGCTCGCTGATTGCCGGCGGCTACCCCAGAGTCGTGGGTGCTTAGTATGGGGAAGATGGCCGTGAGCCGGATCCCGAAGGCCCTAGATTACATGACTGGACGGAGCTAGTGGGAGAAAGGGCGCAGATACGGAGGCCGAATGCGGACAGCTATCGGGGTTGGTTGGTTGGTTGGGTGGGTGGGTGCAAAGGGGCGCCATGGACTTAATATGTAAGCTGGCTGCGATTGTTGGGACGCCTGTACCTGCGAGATGCCGTGACTGTTGGTGTGTGATGAGTCGATAGATAGTACACTACAAGACACTGCACTACACAGTAAGATAGTCGGGGGAGGGCGGCCATGTGGGGTCGGCAATCGGGACCATGGGAAGCTGGACTGGACTGGACTGGAGCCCTGAGCTTCAGCTCCAGCTTGCCTCGCCTCGCCTCGCCTCCCCCCTGACCCATGTCCGTCGTCGTCGTGTTGCCATCCAGGAACACGGCAAGCCTGCAACCCGCCCACGTTGGCCACCAAGAGGCTCATGAAACTCCGATGATGACACCACGGCCACCAGCGTCAAACCGGAGCCGCGTCGGGTTAACGCGGGAAATGCCTCGGCGAGTCGGATGGGTGCATCGGGGGCCATGGTCATGAGCTCCCACTCCCTCACACAGTCCTTATCAAGAGCCAGGACAAAAGAGCGGGGACAGCGCTGACGCCTTTGACCTCATCTCAAAGGGCGGCTCCGTCCGCCCGACTATTTAGGTGCAGGACATGCCTATCTGCGTACGGGCTCAGTAGATAGATCCTACCTACGCCCATTCCTGCTATACACTACACACTTACGCTACATGAGCCATAATCCCTCACAGCTGCCTGCATAGCCACCCCGTCTTTGCTCCCAATAGACGTCCGTCATCCTGAGTCACTTCTCAGAGTCATTCACAAGACAGCCGCCAGTCATCAATCACGCCTTCCTACCCGTGCGCCTTTATACTACTTATTCCATTCATACTACTTACATACCTGATCTTTGCACATCATCCCTCTAGCTCCGTCACTCCTAACCTACTCCTTGACCACCCAGCCACATACGCATACATCCATACTACTAGTGTACACACCTAGTCCCCCTTGCAGCCTACCGACACACCCTACTTGTCCTCCATACCGTCATACCATTATACCTACCACACTCCCTCCAATACTACCCTCGGCCCTTCCAACCATCACCGCGACCACTCGCACCCTCACCATGTCGGCCTCGCAGACCTTCACCATGTCGGCCTCGCAGACCTTCACCAGCGACCTTCGCAGCAGCGCCAGGGAGTTCAACCGCGACAAGAACAGCAGGGCCAAGTGGGCGCATGGCCAGTCGTTTGGCCCTGGACGGCGCGAGGAAGACGGCAAGCCTCGCCCTGCGAAGCCCTTCCCTCATGTCAAGTAAGTCTCCTCTGCTACTACCGTGCTTGCGAGGCCATCAGAGTACTAATCTGCGCAGGTCCTCCTCTTTTAGCCCTATGAAGGCCCGCTCTACCTTCCACAAGGACATGGCATCGGCCAGTGACGAGTCGTCGGCCGACGAAGACGTTGACCACCCGTCGGTTGCCCCAGCCCCAGATGCTGACATTGCATACTCATACGATGCCGCCCGCGGTCCCAGCCACGGCAGCCAGATCCTCAACTATGCTCTCGACAAGGCTGTCGAGCGCTTCGAGACAAAGGAGACGGAGAAGCTGGTCAAGAACGAGTACGAGGTTCTGGACATTGATGACGACACGCCACGAACCAAGCGACGCGTAGCTCCCGAGGATGAGGAGTACGAGTTCGTTGACGCCTAACTGTCTGGGCCAAGTCTCGTGACTCTCCAGTCTTCCTCGTCTGCTCTCCTTCCTTCTCACTTCTTACATATGACTTTATCGGCGTTTCCTGACACGTGGTCTTGACTTGATTGTCGACTTTTGGTATGGCTTTTTAATTTATGGCAGCATCAATAGGCGAGCGTCTGGCGCTTCTCTGAGGACTTGAGCAGCCCTATACCCATCCCGGCTTGCTTTTTTTGGGGTGTTTGTGACTTTGGCTATCGGCATCGTGTTGCGGCTGACAGCTTTCCCGTCTGTGGTTTTGCAGAGTATGTATGTATGGGGGGATTGATTCTGTATGTAGCACACTTAGTCCACAATCACATCATTAGTGAGCGGTATGAATTCATGCCGTTCCGACCGAGCTGGCTTTGTAGCGACGAATAAGGAGCTTGAGGCATGGCGTGTTGCGCGTCGCGGCCTCGAGGTTGTGTCGTCAGCCGTATCTTATCGTGTGCGCTGCACAGCCCTTTCTTGCCTAAAGCGGACCATAGTGCGACGGCGGCATCCGGACAGCGTCACGGCCCACTGACGAACGGGCCCCTTGAAACCAGCACCCCTACGTCATCACCCAATGAAATCATTCCATTCTGACATTTCCAGAATCTTTTCTTACCTGGTAACTTCAGTCTATTTCCTTCACCCTCCGCAGCCTGATAAATGGCGCGCCCGACTTAGACTGGCTCCACGTACAACTAACTCCAATCACCCAAAATGACAGTGTCTGTTGATGCCGCACCACCACAACACAAGGCCAGCCGGCCACGATGGATCCTCCATATTCAAGCCCAGTTCTGGCGCGTGTTGATGGGCATCGGTATGGTGCTCCATCGTCTTGCCCGCCCATGGCCCCCTAAACCCGCCTTCCATAGGGACATAGATGCCACCGTGTCGCCAATCAAGGGCAAGTTCCGCCTCAATTTCTACACACCCAAGGACTATAAAATGCAGAAAAAACTCAAGAGTGCCAAGAAATACCCCGTCGTTATCAATTTCCATGGTGGTGGCTTTGTTCTCGGCACGGCCCATGATGATGCACGCTGGTGTGGCGCCGTTGTTGACCAAGTGGGAGCCGTTGTGGTCAGCGTCGACTATCGTCTTGCACCCGAAAACCCATTCCCTACTGCTGTAGAGGATGGTGCTGATGCGTTGCTTTGGTTGGCCCACCACGCAGGTGAGCTGATGCTCGACTCGGATCGCTTCGCAATCTCTGGCTTCTCATCCGGCGGCAACATGAGCTTCACAGTCCCTCTGTGTCTACAAGGCGAACTCTTCGATCGAACCCCGTGGGGCGCAAAGATTATCGACCAGCGAGCGGGCAATGTACCCAACGGCGTCGTCCCCGCACCCCAAGCATCTTCCCAGACCCTCACGCCACATGGCTCGCGCATCAACCTCATCCGCCAGCAATCACGCCTCGATCGAATTGCCATGCTCCGCCAGACGGGCGCCTCGTCGTTATCTCTTGTTACCTCGTACAAAGACAGGTCTGGAGTGTCAGTCATGACAGAAGCAACCAATGCTGTTCTCAAGATTAGAGGAATAGTCTCCTTCTATCCCCCAACAGACTACACACAGACGCGTGCACAGCGCAGGGAAACCTGCTCGAGGGTCGACCAGAACCTGCCTGCCGTCTTCACTGACCTCTTCGACGACTCATACCTCCAACCGCCCTCCCTTGACCTCTCGCACCCGTGGTTGAGCCCCGGTGTAGCACCAACCCACATGCTCGAAGCTTTGCCCGATGACATTGTACTCTTCTGTTGTGAATGGGATATGCTTCAAGCCGAAGGCGAACGGTTCCGCGACCGTCTTCAAAAGGATCTCGGCAAGCGCGTCCACTACCACTGTGTACCGGGAGTGCCGCATGCCTGGGACAAGGCACCAAATCCTCTCAAAGAAAGTGCTAGCGCAAAGCAGCAGTACTCGATTGCTTGTCAAGAACTCCGGCGTATGTTCGAAATGGAAGAGGAAGTTGAAGAGACCCCATCACATTCATTCGACAGTATGTCGTTGCATAAGTATCATACCAGCGTGAATGCGGGTAGAATGAGGCAGCAGGCCCAGCAGCATGTATAAGGCTCTTGATCTTCTCCACATTATTTGATTCATGGTAGTTCGGGTTTCATGTTTTTCGGTCTCTGTTTTCTTCTCAGCTGCGCGAGTATCATGTGACTAGGCGTTTTTGAGACAGTTATGGTGGCTGTTTGTTCTTCAATGAGATTCATGTATTTTATTCGTTTTCTGAGAAAACTATGTTTTCGAGATCATGTAGTTATTCGTTGCTCCTTCTGAACAATTGAGTTTTGAACAACACCAGATCATCAGTCGAATACTGGCCCAGTTTCCCCCTAACGTACGCACACGGCGAAATTTATCCCTACAATCTCGCTTTCCTGATTCTAGATGTTTCTGCAGATAAAATCGCTGGTGGCGGTGGCTGTTACACGAGCTGTCTGCCTAATGAAACTCAGCCACTTCGCCAATCAATGCTGCGCCTTCTCTACAATCTCAGCCTGAGGGGAGAGCTTAAGACCCTAAAACTCCAATGCAGATATTGATGTATCACTCTTATGTAAATTTGCGAGAAACAAACTCTACACCCACCCCATTACGTACCTAGCACTACGTGTAAAGATGAGACTTGCCAAACCCCCCTCGGATCAGACTCTGCTTCCCACAACAGACACCGACACAAGCTGCAAACTTTGTGAAATCGGGAACGAAGCAATGCAAAACCTTACGCCGCACTCTAATCCAGACGACTAAGGGATACTCTTGACCGACGAGCCGCGCAAGACGGAGTTGGGAAATGCCACCGCAACCTCCACCACGAGTTCTTTGACGACAAATACGCTTTGTGAACGATGCGAAACTTTGCCGACGCGCATACCTAAGTCTATAAAGAGTTCCTAGGGATCTCCTGCTCGTGAAATCTTCGCTACCATCACAAGACAATCTATCTGCGCCGGCTGTTCTCTCCTTCATCAATTCAACTGTATTTTCAAATATATGGACAGGAAAATGCCTGGATGGAAGTCGATGGAGCAATTCGAAGTGTACTGGACCTCAGATATTGGGTTGCCAGAACATATAGAAATGTGTTTTCCCATCGGTATAGGAGGTTTTCGTCCTTTCTTCCCTGTGCGAAATGTCAAATATAGAGGCCCGTCACCCTATCGCCGAGAATTTTGCTCTATTCACCCAGATTATCAATTCATTCAAACACAATTGGACATCTGGGAGGAGATTCATGTTCAGGAATGTAAACAATCAATGACTGGCAAGCATACTCTAAGGGTCATTGACTGCAAGTCCCGCCAGCTTACGACAGTAAAGCCTGGCGAACCATACATATGCTTGAGCTACATGTGGGGTAGCGGCACTACGCAGGATGTGAGGGAACTTGGGAACGAACTGCCAGCGGGTGTCCCCAAAGCAGTAGAAGACGCCATGGCTATAGCGATTAACCTGGGCATACCATATCTATGGGTAGATCGGTACTGCATCGATCAAGGAAATCCCCAAGAGAAGCACCGTCTCGTCAAAAACATGAACAGAATTTATGAACAAGCAGAGGTTACAATCATAGCTGCCATCGGAGACGACCCCCATCATGGCCTTGCAGGAGTTTGAGGCACATTGAGAGAAAAGCCACTCACAATTGAAATAGGAGGAGTAACCTTCGTTTTGGTTGAGGATATTCAATACGAAACAGAAGTAACAAAGTAGTCGAGGAGCGGATGGACATACCAAGAAATGCTCCTATCTCGTCGGCGGCTGGTCTTCACCAAAAACCAGATGTATTTCCAGTGCAGGAAGGTATATTGCATGGAGAGTTTCAGTCCGGGTTTCATGGCTTCAGATTGGGGGCGGGGCGAGGAACTTGCATGTTTCCCACTTCAAGGTATTGGTCAATCTATTTTCGATCTATACTGTCGATTGAGAGAATATTACCGGAGAGATCTATCATTCGGTATGGACTCTATACTTGCATTTGATGGCGTTGTCAATGAATTTGATGAGTTAGAGTACTTCCTTTTCAGAGTGAAGCAATTTTATGGCGTGTTAGCGCTATACTGCGATGACGATCAAGACCTGGCTCGAAAGTCGTTCATATCGAGCCTTTGTTGGTAGTTACATATATAGAGGGCAGATGTTACGTTATCTCGTATAACTAAACAACGAGAAACGAACATGTTTCCTTCCTGGAGCTGGGCTTTAGCCAAAGCAAGCCATTTACAAGGGCTGCTATTTCACCCCAATCCGCTGGAGAGACTAGTACATCACGACGATATCGAAATTTTCCTGACAAGCAAGGGAGGCGGAAAAGTGAATCCGCGTGCATTCTTCGAGAATGCGGATAGTCACGAGTTGTTTCTCCCATCCATGGAGATAACGACCTGGGTCCACCAATATCCATTCGAATAGACTTTTGAACACCTCTATGGATTGTTTGAAGATGGTATCTATTTCGACTGCAAGCCCAGCGAAAACTGCCATACACTTCACCTAGCCTATCTGGGGGCCTGTAAGGAATGGGGTGCTCAAGATAACATGACTGCTTTGATTGTGGAGGAATTAAGACCCAGCGTCTTCCGTCGTGTTGGCTTGTGGAGACCTAGGTTGGGACCTGAATCTAATGCTTGCAGAACAGCATACGATATGTTTACTAGCATGCTAGAGGAATTGAAAAAGGAAAGCTATGGGGAGTTCTGGCTACCATGCGAAGAAGAGCTTCTTCCTGAGATGAAGTGGGAGAAAAGGACCTTGACTGTTGTATGGAAAACAGAAAGCCCATGACGTCTTGATGTTTGAGGTTCGCATTTTTCAATTTAATAGGAAACTACACAAATCTCGATATTACACACTTTGGCTAAACCTGCGACATCAAGAATTGGTCCAGCGAATCTATACTTTGACAACATAGCGGAGAAGATAAGAAAAAACATAGTCATCTTCTTATGTACTTTTTCTTTCGATAATTGACACTGGCAGGTTGGCATGCGGTCTTCTATTCTTATCTGAGAAATAGTAACCTGACAAACTAGACGCGAAACTGATGTGAACAATTCCAGCAACCTTGGTTTTAAAACATAACTGCTCAAGCCCAGCCAACTTAAACACATGATAAGAAGATCGTCGCCCATTTTCCAAGGGAACTGTAAAAAAAAAGGGGGGGGCGTATCAAGTACTCTGTGAACATAACCAGAGCACTTGCAAAGCCAAATTAGAAGGAAATAACGGGTAGAATGGGTATCCTAAACAAGTTGCAAAAATTCCCGACCCTCAAGAAGATCCAAATGATAACAAATGAGAAGGCGTCTTAACCAGCCTGAGGCCCCCCTATCCCAAAAAAAGCTACCCAAAAATCGGGATATTAATATCAAACTCCTCATTAGTGCCCGCCACTCTCCCCAAAACACAATGCGCCTTCCTCCGCACCACCTCGCTCATATCCGCCACATGCACCTGCGCAATATGATTCATCAGTGTTTCAACGCCACCATATACACCCGTGATTTTATCCTGGAGACAGCAAAAAATACACCCATAGTTATCATCATTCGACGCAGCAGATGTAGAACCACTATTCGCCTCCGCGGAAGCGGCCCCAGCCTTCTTCTTGACATGAGATTTTGCCAGGAAAATCCAACGGTATCGGATCCCGGAGTTTGAGACTTTGATACGGGGATCTACGACGTCGAGCGTCTTGTTTTTCTTCGTGGGGTGCGGGGCTTTGAATACGTCGCCAGTGAAAGTGCAGGATTTGCAGGCCCAGAGGGACTTTGTTGCGTAGAGGCCTGCAGGTTGAGCGCGTACGGCAAGGCCCTTTGTGAGGTCTTCGCGGACGGCCCAGGCGCCTTTGCAGAAGCCCCAGTAGTTGTTGCCTTTGTCGGGGCGCCCGTTCATCATTGTGTCGCTGCCGACGGGCCCGCTATGGATCGTGTCGTGGCGGATGCTGTGCATGCGGTGGCCTGGGAGGACGCCAATAGGCATCGAGGTGCTGCTGCTGCTTGAAGTGGACCGGTGAGAGCGCAGAGACTGGTTTATGCTGGCTTTCCGGGTCAGGTTCTTGGGGTTCAAGACAGCAGCTGCGGCTGTAATAGCTGAGAGCCCTGATACGCTTCGATGATGTCCTGATGTGTTGGCTGGTGCATTGTTGGCTGTGATTTCTACCGTGTACTTCGGTAGGCGCATATCGCTGGTATCAAAGGCTTCCTTTTCGTCAAATGAGTCTCGATATCGTTGTCGTGAACCGTGGTGCGTGGCTGATGATATTTCTCTATGTTGCTGAATTCCTGGCCATGGGACATGAATTGGTGGATTTGTACCCGCAGTGGTTACAGGGACTGCCTTGTGGGTTGGAGCTTTCCTGTACACGCCATTCTGTAAAGTCTTGGGCTGGTTGCGTGAGGGCGCCAATGGTGCTATGTGTGGAAGGTCATATCTTTCTTCTGAATCTTCATGTGGAGAACATGGGCTGGGCAAACTTTGGTAGTCCTTGTCATTCAGCTGATAGCACCCGTCCAGTGTCGTTGGCACTGAGGGAATGCGGCCATGATTAAAAGGCTGGGATTGCTGGGATTGCTCAGGTGTTTGATTAGATGACCCTTGTGAAGAATTGGAACTGTTCCGATTAAGTGATGCAAGATATGACGGATCAGAACTGGCGCCCGAAGACTCGGACCATCGTGGCTGTCTTGATGCTCTGGCTTGTGCATGGGAGTGTTTATTCAGAGCGATAAAGGGTCGACGATAGTCAAATTGCTCACTTTCCAAGGCAAACATGTCTTTGTTGGATGTCGGAGTCCTGGTAGAATGCGTTCCATTTTGATCAGTCGTTACTCGTGGCACCTGGTGAAGTTTATGGTGAGGGTCTTGTTCAGACTCCGTCATTGTTGTTTCAGATACATCTTGGGGGCTCGGCGTACCGAGGGGTTCTTGTAGTCCAGTGTAGCTTCCGCTGTATCCGTGTATTTGTTGTTGATCATGCCCGCTACTGAAACTAAGGCTTTGATACGAGTTGATCATCTGTCGGATGTCTCTCATTACAGTTGCGCGATGATCGGGATGTATACGTTCTAGCGCATTGCTTAAATCCTCACCAAAAGCATGTGCAGGAACATAGGCCGGAAGAGTCGGAGTGGACATGTCTTTGATGCCAAGCGGGTGATAGTTTTCAGTTGAGCCGTGTCTTGTCGTTCGATATTCAGCATGCCGGGGATAGTCAGCGTAAGCATCGTGTAGTGCATGGGTCGGCTCGTGGCTCGACTGCGTGGTTGGCGGTAAGAAGCGCGACTGCCATAGTCTGGACTTGTCGCCGAAATCTTGGGGTTGCCGTGCCATGGGTCTTCTCAGATATATCCTTTGCTTGAGTTCTTCGAGAGTCACGAGTGTCTCTTTGCGATTCGTGAGTGAGGCCTGGTGCAGAACCCGCAAATCGAGTACACAAACCTCACTGAAGGAACATGTTTAGTTCACACAGTTGTCATGTTGATGTTTCTCGAAGACATACCTTGTAGCTGCTTGTTTGAGACTGTTGATTATCTCAGCCTGTAGCATCAATGTTACGTGGTATAGACGCTCTCGGGCGATATCTATGTGTATTGATAAGCAGCGTAAACATGCGTCATACCAGATGGGGTATGTTTTACCATCACCAATGCGTACTAGATCGCCCAACTCTCTTTGGTCCTGATCGTAGTGTAGGCCAATCTGTTGTTCGCCCGCCACAAGAGAAGCTTGTAGTCGTTCTTCTTCCCATTCTTGTTGCGCCGAGTTTCGGGCTTTGCGAGCACTGCGTTTCTTCCGCACATGTTTCAGCAGTTCTGATCCGGCATGGAAAGCGGAGACGACAGCAGCCACAGCAGCAACAACCTAGGGCCCGGTAAGTGACTGCTGAGTTACAATTCGATATCTCATCATGGACAAGATATACGAGAGCACGGAGGGAAAGGCCATATCAAGTGGCAAAAAAAATGTCTCACCTCAAGACCAGACATTTTCGAAATGGTTGCTGGTTGCTCGGCGAGTTTGCACTCGACACCCCCACTGTCTAGGTCGTGGTCCCTGTCCGTACGAGGGGCATTGATAGCAGCTTTGTACTAAGCTTGGCGCATTCGCCAGGAAGAAGAGTCTGAGTGGAGGGATTACAAGCTCGCTGATGGCTGGACTAGGTTGTGTGTGGTCAAGGGCCGAATATTCCTAGCAAGTCGTTCGACTTGCGTGGTGAGGGCTGTTATCCGCCGGCTGGGTTGATGCGGGGAAAAGCCGAGGATACGTCACGTATCAGGCTGCCGCATGAGAGAAGAATCGAGTTGGAAACCAGGCAAGCACAAAGACGCGAGTAATAAGACTATGTCAAGAGACGGCGGACAGGAGCGGGGGGAGAATGAAAGATTGGTGCAGATTGCATCGAGGCAGCCAGTACAACAAGAAGAAGAAAAAGACACTCAGCCTCACTCAGATCCAGCCGGTGGACATGCGAGCAATGTGTGTGTTTGGCTAAGCTTCTACTGAGCTAACGATAGGCGACAGTGTTGCTTAACCCAGGTGCAGCACTTGATGGCGCAGTCTCCAATGATACACGCTTATGGCTGTGATGCAAGCGGGCTGTGTGAAGCCACCGATCCAAAAGCGACTCGATATCTGTACGGAGGCTGCAAGACACACTTGGCTGACGGGTCGCTGTCCCGTCAGTTGGACTTTCTTTACTGCGCCTACTACGACGCGTGAAGCCCACTATCAGCGCGCTGCATGCACCGCGCAGAGGCGAAGGGGCGATATATGCCCCAACACACAAGGGGTCATGTTTTCGCAAGGCCCTGTGGCGTAAAAACTGAGCTTGACGGGCGAGAATGAAGCTTGTATACAAGTACACGTCTGATGAATGCGGACGAGTTATAGTATCGAAAACTAGAAGTAGTAGTAGTAGTAGTAGTACTACGACGTAGGGGTGAGGAAATCAGCGAAAAAGGGCGGGGCCGTCCCGTTTACTACAGCCTTCCGCCTCTCCCTAGTAGTCTCGCCTCCACCCAAGCGTCGCCCCTACCATACTTTATGCTGATGTCACGGAATAGACTGACAGTAAAATCCTGCGCTAGCATTTTTCACTATCTCACCGGTGCGACACTGACCCGGAACTCCTGTGAGCATGGGGCCGACATCAAAGTGGCCTGACAATTCGACTTGCAAAGCCATTGTACAAAATAATGAAGCATATCCTAGCCCATCTTACTGTATTACAGGGCCTCACTTGAAAAGCACCGTACATCCACGTCATAATCCTACGCTTAGACTGCACAATTGGACCTTGTAATAACTGGCATTTGAGTCTTGCTGGGCTTCTGATCTAGGAGCCCGACCTATTTGTAATGTCTTTGTCCATCCATTCCCCCTTTACCCACCCAACCCAACCACCCTTGCACACCGTCCAGCAGTACGCCTTGCACAGTGTGACACCAGAATCCCCCTATTGATGCAATCAAACAACGGCCAAATAGGCCTTTGATAACTCCGACCGAAACGACCCCCGCTAGCAACAAGGGCGAAAAAAAACTATCCATGTGAATGAGCGAAGCACGATGAGTGCCCGCCAGGTAGAAAAAGACATGGCGCCGTTAAAAAAAGCCTGTAGAAACCCCTATCGCTAGAAGCGCAGCCTTGAAATGCCAATGACATAAGAAAAAGATGCCAGAAGCTAAAGATTGTGGAAAGAGTTTGAATGATGGAAGATATAAAGATAGAAAAAAAAAGAAAGGAAAATCGTCTAAGCGTCTTCGAGCTGTACTCTATGACTCTTGCGGTTCTTGACTTCGACCATGGTGGGTGTAAGGGCTAGTTTGTCAAGGACTCGCTCCTCAATCGGTATGGTTGAGACACGGACCACAGTTCGGGGACTGTGTGCTCTGCTGAGAGAAACGCTTCTCGCGAGTCCCACTGTAGCTTTTGCGGTTACTATATTGTCGCCATTTGCTTCTCGTCTGCGTGCTTGAATCTCTGCACGTTTTTCCCCAAGCCGACTAGCCGAATGCGGTGGGGTCGAGAGACTCTGTAGTCGCTGCAGCGGCGAAGGTACGTCGATAGGCGCAGAAGCCGGGTGTGAACAGAGGGCGCTCATCTTGGTGACTTTTGGCTGCCTATGCGAGGGAGAACGAACAAGTGTTGAAACAGGCTTATCCGGGACGACGAGAGCTTCGCGTTTTGCCGCTCGAGGTGGCGGCGCACAAAGTTCCCAGTCGGGTTCCCGGTCGTCGAGATGAAACGTCGTGGGTTGGCCGTGGCCGTGCAAGATCGGGGCGGCAACAACGCTAACGGATTCGGCTTCAGACTCGGAGCCGGACATGGAGGTTGGCGTCAGGGCAGGCTTCAGGTATGGAGATGCTGCTGGTGCAAGTTTTGCGGGATCGATCTTCTTTTCAGAGCGATCTGAAATCTCCACAAACTCGGTTCGAACAGGCGACTTCGAGGGCAACGTCTTGGAACGTTTGATATCCCTCTTGCTGCGGTTAATGACGGGTGTACCCAATGGTGAAGGTGCGCGAGATGTGGTCGTGGGAGGGAACAGTGTTAACCGTGGTGAAGACGCCACAACCGGCGAAGTCACTCTGCGCTGAAGAGGGAAGCTCTCGACTGGTGGATTGTCCTATGCTGCTGTTAGTATACACAAAGAGAGCTCAAGACTCTATCAAACGTACCTTGACAGAAAGCTCGTTCAACGGCTTGACCTTTTCTGTATTTCCTTGTCGTCGCTCCAAGAGTGATGAACGGCTCGGTCCAGACTGCAAAAGGTTCCCGAACATGATGCTATATCTCTCCATTGTGATATCAGGGAGTATGATGTCGAGAATTGGAGCTTCCGTCGGTGTTGAACTGCTCGACTCCACAGCCGGAAAAGCACCGACATTTTTGGGCGATATAGCATCCATGGTTGAAGCAGTGTCGTCAGTCTCGGTTCGTAGGGGGAAATGTGTTGCCGGGATTGAGCGTTGGATGGTCCTCTCCTGGAGGTCTGAAGCAGGATTTCCAAGTGTCACCGCGCGGCCTCTGGTCGATGTTGCTTGCGGAGGTGACTTGGGTGCGACAAACTCTCCATGGCTCCATTTGCGCGATTCGCGAATGTCGGGCTTGTATGCAGGTGGCGACACATTACGCAGCTTGTCCCTCCCTGTTTCGTCCTTGAGTGAAGTCTTTGATTCATTGACTTCCTCATCGTGGTGGCTGTCGGCACGAGCTGATTTGTCCACCGACTGCGACAGCTGATAGAATGCGGCCTGCTCCTGCGGAGTGATGGGTGGCGGCGCTGCTTTGCGAAATAGCGATTTCCATCGACTGAGTTTGGGTTTGGCCGGCCCCGGGGGACCACTCAGGGATGGCGATGAGGCGTTGGGGTGAGTCAACATGTTTGCTGGGAGGGCTGTGATTCCTGAATTCGTCTTCGAGTCTACTGCTTGAGGGGGTGGGGTCCAGTGCGAAGCACGAGTTGGCGATCCAAGAGCGATACCAATGATCCCCTGCTCTTTTGTGACATCTGAGGTATAGAGTACGGTTGTCGACGATGTAGGCGATTGGAAAGAGTGGACATGGTCTTCCGAATGGAACGATGGCGCAGGACTGATCTCCCTGCGAGACATCACTGGGCGCTCTACAGGCCCGCCTGAGGTGCTCGGTCTGATTACCACGTCTGGGGCCTTGAGATTTCGCTCCAGTTGCAAATTCGCCGTAGACGCATGGTATTTGTCAAGATCTGTTTGAGACGCTTTTAGAGCTGGCATTGTGTTTCCCTTCTCTTGATCAATGACATCTCTGCGATTGTTTCTTAGGAACCGCAGAGACTTGGATCTCGTAAGCATCCCGGGCATGGTGGGTTTCAAAATCCGTTAGAGGGTATCAGATGGTAAATTGGGGGTCGACGAAGGAGAACAACACAATGGGCTTGAAAATGGGAGAAAAAGGAATGGACGGCCCTACAGAGCCAAAAAGGGAACAGGTATCGACACAGTCGCTGGAGGTTCAAAGAACAAAGGATCGAGGTGTTTTGTCGGTGTTGGGATGCGCGCCAGTATCATCACCACACGACCACCGGATGAACCTGGCGCCTCCACACTTTGCACACCGTCATCATAGCGGCGGCAATCATTTACACCCACTTTGGCGCGTCTGAAAGAAATTGCACAAGGTCGAGAACCAGGTGTGGAACCAGGGTGGTGAGCATAACATGCGAGCGTCTGCTGCGATTGGCTGCACAGGCATGCTTGCTATAGCGGGTCCCCCTGGCAGGCGGCGGAATTATCTTAACAAGCGTTTTATCACAACCATGGTGCTGGCAGGAATAGGCGGTTGTCTCGTGGCGGGTACCGGTGTGTAAGGAGCACGAGCCCGGTTTCACGACGATGCTCTGCCGAGGAGCAATTTCGTGATGCGCCGCCAAGGGCATCAAAGCAACACGACAGTGGCTGATTGAGATTATCGGTCCGTTGCGGCGGCACATTGCGTTGGTGCTTACGGAAACGACGAGCTGAACGCTCCCCTCGGCTTGCCCCTGATATCGTGGTACGCAACGGGCAATCAGCACGACGCTACAGCAGAGCACTGCGCTGCGCTTGTTCGCGTCCATGGAAAATAGTCGATGCACAATGTGGCGGCCCCAACTATACTAGCATCGTCTGTCCAAAATGAAGCCCCACAGCAATGCCGCAACGTTTCGGAATTGCCTGCACAACGTCTCGCTGTTTACTCTACATACGACATACGACAGGGTACCACGCCTAATCGCAACGGATGATTGCAACAGGCATCCAGTGCTGGCGTCTCAGGCAACATGGTATTTTGATGGCTGGCCGAATCAAGTATGCCAAACAGAATCATGACAGCGGTATCGAAGTCGAATGGAAGCATGCTCCCTCCTCCATCCCCACATATTCCCTGCGTCGTGCGGCGGCAGAAGGCAGATGCACGTCCCGTCGCTGTTCCACTGCCCAACGTCGTAATGCGCCAGGCCAAATTAATGCCTCTGTGCGCCTGGCCTTCTGATCGCACGGAAAACCGTATGTTGCTTGGACAAGATGCATCAACATGCAAAGACGTCCTCTATGCAAGAAGTCTTGCTACCTTCACAACCCCGTTTCTATACCACGACTTTAATCCGCAGACAACGACTTGCCAGGCCTCCAGTTCCTATATCGCTCCGCTTCGGCTGCGATTGTATGGGGAATGTGTTGGTGTAGTGCCTGCTCAAAGTGGCGCATATAAACCTGAGGTGCGCTGTCTGGACACATCGTGTAGTCGGTAATTGCCAGTTCAACAGCGACAGCACACAGGCCGCTAATATCTGCGCCACTGCTGCCCTCTGTTCGTTTGGCAACAACATCCAAGTCAACGTCTGCCGCGAGCGGTCTCGATCTGGTATGAATTTGTAGGATTTGCTTCCGTGCTTCTTCCGTCGGGAGACCAATGTGGATGTGCGCATCAAAACGGCCCGTCCGAATAAGTGCTGAATCGAGAATATCGGGCCTATTGGTTGCGCCGATGATGAAAACGTCCTTTAGCGCCTCAATACCGTCCATCTCGTTGAGTAATGTCGTTACAACGTTCAACCCACTGTCTTGCGTCTTTTCACGCGACTTTCCGATGGAATCAATCTCGTCAAAGAAGATGATGCAAGGCTTCGCTGCTCGTGCTCTTCGGAAAACATCCCGAATTGCTCGTTCAGACTCACCCACGTACATTTTGATGAGTTCGGATCCCTTTACGGCAAGGAAGTTCTGCCTGCTTTCGGTCGCGACGGCCTGTGCAATCAGGGTCTTCGCGCATCCCGGTGGGCCGTAGAGGAGAACGCCTTTGCGCGACTGAGGCCCACCGAATTTGACGTCGAGGTCAGGGTACTAAGGGCGTCATCAGTCTCCTTTTGTTACTCGGATGCGAATCAAGTTATGAGGCAGAGCAGGGATCTGTGTGCATCACGAACATGTGGAAATTGATGCTCACGTACCTTGAATGGACGAACGGTAATGGCTTCTAGCACGGCCCGTACATGATCCAGGCCAGCAATGTCCGTCCACCTGACTTTTGGCACTTCGAGAATGCTATCCTTTAGAACTGTGGGGCGCACTTGCTCTATCACGGCCTCGAAATCCTTCTGCTCGACAAAGTCGGTTTCTTCATCTACCTTGCCAAGCTCGGCCTTGTCTTTCCCATCCAATAGCTTGTCTATCCGCCTCGTATGGTGCTTCCTAGCAAGGTAGCAAAGACTGGCAATATCGCGACCTACGAAGCCATGCGACCGTTCTGCAAGAGCACTTAGGTCAACGTGCGGGACATTGCAAGCAGACTCCAGTATCTGGCGTATAATGTCTTCTCTCTGCTTTGCGTTTGGTGGTAGCAACTCAAGCTCGGTCTGAAAAGCAGTCGCTGTTCGAAGGCTGGAATCGACATCATACACGCTGCGCGCTGCTGCTGCGACAACGACTTGGCTTCCTCCCAGAGTAGCGAGCTCAATCCGAAGCCTGTTTACTAACGAGTCGGCCTTGTCTAAAAGCCGATCCAAATTGTCCATCATTATCAGGCTCGGCTGGTTTTCACGGGCGTCTTGGAAAATATCAGAGAGGGCCTTGGCTTGACCTTTGGGGTTTGTATCGGGATTGATCCTGTAGACTTCAGTCCAGGGACACTCCGCGAGTCTCTCGAGCAAAAGAGTCTTTCCAGTACCTTCTGGGCCATGCAAAAGGAAGGCGGTAGGCCCAAGAAGGTGTCGGTTGTGCAGATGAGGTTGGCTATTGGTAAGAAAGGAAAGATCTTCATTGATGGCCGCAATGTGGTTGGAAAGACCGCCGATCCCATCAGACCTTAATTGAAGTACACCTGACGGCTTTGGGGGTGACTTTTCAGGCGTGAAATCACCCACAGTGGTGATGTGAGTAGCAGTCTCATCAAAATATACGGCATGTTTCTCGGTCGGAAGTGGGTCAATACTTTGCACTGTGACCCGGACCTTTTGACCTTTTTGCCTAAAGCTCTTTTGCTGAATTGGAAAACTGCATCCCGGCAGGAGAATGTCTGTGTCTGCTGCTGCACAAGAGTTAGAGGCGCAGATGCAAGACGAACATTTGCATATTTACCCAGTGCATGGCGAAGCCAATATAAAAGTTGCTCGCCCGAGGCAAACTTGGCAGTCTGAGTTGGTGAATCGGAAATGCTAATCTCGATTGACTTGAGAGGTTTCCAGGAGTCGGCCTTTTCAATGAAAACGGGGTCGTTGAGCGCGAGGTCATAGTGCTCCCGTAAAAGATCGGTCACTTTGGCAATTGGTTTGTTCCCAGCGTTGGTCTGCGAGGCGAGCCATGCAACAGCGTAGCCTCTGAAGCCTACTGCAGTGCTAAGCCGGACGCAGTCGCCATTGCTGAGCCCGAGAGCCTTGAGTTCTTTAGCCGACAGATGGACGCGAAACGCACCGCCCTCGAGCGCATTGGTAGGAATGCTAGGCGGATTGCGCTCCAGCGGGCGCAGGGTATAAGTAGCAGCCGGACTCATATTGCTTTTTCCTGTGCGCACGTAATGAGGGGAGATTTATGAAGGGGTGCGTATCTGAGGAGGAATGAATTCTTGTACGCATGTGACTCGCATGATGCGTCTACTGCATGTGCTCACGAGGATTTTTTTCGCCGCAGAAGTCGTGAGCAGGTCAACCATGCGACGCTCGCCTAATTTCCCTTTTGGGCTGCAACCGACTGTGGTGGTTAGGGAAATGGAGTGACTAAGCGACGGGCGAGCTAGGCCGGATTGGACAATTAGCGCCGTATGCCTTCTGCAGCTTTTCAGTATCGACGGCAGGCCCAAGAATCGCAGCTGTGCAATGTGACCAAGCCGCGCAATTGATGCCACCGCCGCGCCTCTCTCGACATCTGCGGCCATGTCACCTCCCAGTGACCGCGAAGCAGGTTCGCGGCGTCCATGCCACCACCCGCGCCAGACTCTCGACCGCCGGCAATGACACCCCGCAGACACGCACTGCTAAAGGCGACAACAACGAGGGCAGTGCTTCATCCCGCCCAATTGACTCGCCCAGAGATGACCCAGTCGAGGAGAAGCCCTGGTGGAAAAAGGCATTGAACCATGTTGCTTCCTGGGGGGCTCACATTGATCCCTCCACATCCACTGAGCCCAAGTCGGAACCTCCACCACCGCCTCCTCCTCATGCCAAGGACCCAGGACGCTCTAAAGCTCACCTTCATGAAGCAAACGAAGTAACAGACCAAGACGAACAAGACCCTGCACATGGATTTGTTCGTTTCACAGCAACCGGGAACCATTTGGGAACTCGTCGCAAAGAGAGGAAATCTGCGAAGCGGAGACAGGGCCATGTTTCGACTGCCCAGCAGACTGATGTTGCAGCCATGCGGCAGCAAATTCAACAGCTTTCTGAACAGATCAAGGCACTGCAAGCCCACCTCGAAGCAAAACCTACGAAAGGGCAGTCGTCGTCGTCGTCTTCGCCTACATTTGCTGCAGTAAGAGCTTCGCCCGTGAAGAAACTACAAGCAACGCAACCCAAAACGCAGAGTCTAGACCCGGCTCCCCGAACACAGGCTGGGCAGAGTATCCTCCCCTCTTACAGAATAACCTCCAGTGAGATTAATAGTCTTCTGTGTGCCGCCCGAGTTGCTTATGAACTCTCTGTCTTAGAATGTCTTAGAGCAGCTCGGGTTCTTGCAAAGCATCGTTCCGACCTAATTACACCCATAGCTCCCTCCATTCTACGTCGCTTTCTTACCACTCAACGACTTGCCATGTTGGATGACGATCCGTTGGTCAGTCACACGTGTGCGAAATACCAGAGCCTAATGGACTGGCTTGCCTGGAAACTGTCCAAGTCCTCGAGTGAAGCCCTCAGCCAAGTCAACTCTTTAGTGGCCAGCGATATTGCCAAATACGCTAAGACGCAGTTGCTTGGTGATCCCATTGCTCTCCTCGTGGAAGCCTGCCATCGCCATCGTGTTAAGTCAGCTAAGTGCATCCAAAAAATAGGCAAAGAGCTGGAAAAGCAGGAGTCTCCAATACTCACTTTAGTTGCGAGCAATTTCTGCAAGCACATCGAGGCAATGGCCGATCGGGCATATCAAGAAGTAGACCGTCGCTTATTGAGAGCACTTGGAGAAGTTTGCGCTGCACGGAATGTGCTAGCGAGAGCGAGGCGACCTGGTCGGACGACACCCATCAGCTTGATCTTGAGGCTCGAGAGAAACTCTGCATTCGTCATGATGGGAAAAAGTGATATAGCAATGAGGGAGTTGGAGAATGAGTTCTTGTCAATGCTTCCTAAGGGGAATCTGCTGCACGCCACGACAGCCGACTCGGCCTCAACTGGTCTTGACAAGGAAGTAAAGGCTCATGTTGTCGATGGCACAGATGATGGAAAGAGGCTGATGCGCCAGATTCATACACAGTCGCGCTCGATGACATCGTCTACAGACTTGAGGGTGGATAGCGAGAATGGCAGTCGTGAGGCGGCTAAGGCTGAAGAGGGTCCAGAGGCCAAGCAGGACGTGTCATTTGACGATTCATCCAAGTTGTTGCCGTCCAGTCTGCCCAGTGAAGAAGTTAGTGAACAGTCGCTCCTCGAAGAGCTCTTCCCAGAAGCGAACAGTGCTCCACCGCCTCGGCCGACGAAAAAAAGCAGAGATCAATATCCTAGACTGGAGCTACCCAAGTCCATTATCCGCCCAGAGCCTGTGGGTGGGCCACGGAGGGTAGAAAAGCGGGCAACGGAACCGTTTCAGCAACATAGGGAGCAGATTGCTGTGCTCCAGCTGACCAACTGCAGCACTGGATTGACCGAAGCCGACTTTCGTCGCATCATTCCCAAGGGCAAACACCTGGAGGGATGGCGGCAAGACAGCGACTTTTACAAGGTCATTCCTGGACGAGACCCTGTGAGTCTGGAACGTTTGCCTTTTTACTATCTTTTGTTCAAGAACACGGAGGCAGCGTTGGCATACCAGAAGAATGCTTCGAGACTGCACAAGCTCAGCGCCCGTTACCAGCCTTCGAGCATCCTATCCGCTATTCCTCCGCCCAAGGGATTTCTCGAGGACGGCGAAGACATTGGTGCTGCAGTAGCTTCGTACAACCTGCTGCCCAAGGATCATGCGATGAGTCTGAACGTGCTCATGCAGCCATACAACCCTGCTCTACGGTTGTTGATTGAGCGGGGCGGGTACCAGCCGATTGCGCCAGGTGTGGATGAAAAGGGCAATCGCATCTGGCGGGTGCTCCTGCACATTGAAGGCTACGAACCGTCTGCATCCGACATATACATTGCCATTTGCACCGACGCATACAAACAGGGAAGCCTGGTGCCGCTGCGAAACGAGTCGCAGTCGTCGATCCACCGGCTGCGCGACATGATCAATCTCAAGATGTCGGGCAAGCTCATTTCGTCGAGCCGGCCTCGCGCATACGGCACGTTTGATCACTCTGTTTCTCCGCTTACGAATGCCGCGTCGTCGTCGTCTTCTTCTTCTTCTTCTTCTTCTTCTTCTTCTTCTTCGATGGAAATGACCTATGATGACCCGGAGATTCAGAGCATAATGGGTAGCGCGGAAGAGGACCGATCGGCGGCGCAGATGAATCAAGAGGCGATGAACCGCGTGTATAACCGGTGGGTGCTGGACTTTGAGGATGAGCATAGTGCACGCAGGTGGTGTATGCGGTGGCATCGTAAAGTGTTTCCTGAGCCCAGTGGTGGAGACACGTCGTGGAAGGATAACGAGGAGGTGAGGATGTGTAATGCAGAGGTGCTTTGGTGATGAGAGGGATGAAGAATGTGTGTTTGTATTTGTATGTGTATATAGAAGTCAAGACATGTGCGCTTATGATATATATATTTTTTCTATGTGTACAAAGTTATCGTGAATCCGTCTATTTGCATGTATGTATCGTAAGTGGCTATGAGGCCGGGTATCATTCGCTCCTTCCTTACACCGTTTGAATCTCCAGTGCTAATCCCAAAACACAGTCTACGCACCCACATCCGACTTGGACCCCCCCATAGTCAGGAACGCAGGACTCCAGTACTCGTTCTCGCCCGCCTGAGTATCCACCCACACTAGACTATCTGCCATGAGATCTTCGATAACAGCATGAGCCCTGGGTCTCTCCCAATTCAAATTCACCTGCAGCATAGACAGCGTAACGTAGCCCAGCAGCTGTATAGCCTCGAGAACGGTACTTTGATCCACATTGAGTTCCTTGGGCACACTCCGAATCAAACTGCGATGCCCGATTTTGACAATAGAAAAGCACGACCCCAGCGGCGCAAGGGCATCAACAGCACGCTTAATGTCGTCGTCGGAAACGGTCATGCTGCCGCCTATGCGGGTGGATTTGGAGAGGCGAGCCTGCAGATCCGACAGGGAGATTAGGCCGCCGTTTTCAGCGCGGGTGGCGCGGCATTCCTCTACGATCTGGACGCCGAGGTTGAAGTAGAAGTCGTTGAGGTTGGGACCGAGCAGCTGCGTCCAGATACTTTCGCCGCTGGCGGTATTACTGGCGTCTTTAGAGGTGCTAGCCGCTGTGTCTTTGTGGTACGAGGAGGCGAGGAAGTCGATGTTGAGGGCTGAGCACATGCGGGCGAATTCGGCGCGGAAGGCGGGGTTTGCGCGGATGTCTTTGGAGTGTGTGATTGCGAAGTTGTGGAGGAGGGATTGGAAGACGGAGAGCTGGGTGGAGAGCGAGTCGGCGTTGCGGGTGCGGAGGGTGGCGCCGTGATTGGTGTAGTGGTGGTTTTGCAAGCCGCGCGAGGAGAGGGACGACAGGCCTGGGGTGCGGCGGCGGTCCATGGCGGGCAGTGACACAGGGTGCGCTGGTTGTACAACGAGTGTGTTTGGGTGTGTTGGAATAGTTTGAATAGGTGCGTTGCCGCAAGAAGCAATGGGCGGGTGGAGAGAAAGGGCCGGGAGGCACCAAGCTGCAGGGACGGTGCAGTGGGCTAGACCCTATGATCGGCAGCGGAGAGGCTGACGGCGTATGCAATATCTACCGTAGTATTATCGACCTGCCAAAGCCAAAATCTGCGTGTGCACCTTGTTTCAGTACGTGTGTGTGTGTGTGTGCTGGTGGTGTTAGCTTGTTGCGTGATGTCTCGTATCAGCAGAGGGTTGGGTGGGGTACAGTGGTAGGAGAGAGTACAGCAAAGACAGCCGACACCGCCCCATACATACTACACATGTACATACCATGCGATATGTGCAGATGACGTGCGTCGACAGAGAGAATCCACAACACCAGCAAGACGGTGAGCAAGATGCCGATACTCTCTCTGTTCACGGCTATCAAGCCCGGCAGCACATGGTCCAGCCAAACTCTATACGGACTGCATGACGTATGGCGTATGGTGTCGGTCAGATATCGGTCGCATTGCACCCCCCAAGTCGTTCGAGCGCTACTTGGTTGCATGCCTGTCTGCGTCTAGGCACTCTGCTCTAAGTAGGTGCGGACGCAATCGTCGTTTTCCTCTCATTCTTGTTCTTATTCTTCTTGTCTATGATTTTGTCGTCTCGCGCCCATATCTCACACGCTCCTTTGCCAAATATTTGATTGGACTGGACCCTGGATTGGACTAGTACCGCGCGCGTGTTCACGTGTTTTTTTCTCCAAACCATTTCTGGACCCTGCCCAGAACTTATGATACCCCATTTCTCCCCGGCTCATGTCGAGCTTTGCGAACAGCCTCTTCTCAAGATCCTGCGAAATACCTGGTTCGACGAACTCTTCCGCCCCAGCATGGGCCCGTCTACTATCAATAATTGCGTGCTATTGTTAGACCTGCCACCAAAAGCCCTCGCCGGCATCGACCTGCTATCCTTTACATCGTCACCGCGCTTCCGAGGCGTCCGGAATATCCCCCATGGTCTGCACTTCGTCTTTGCCGCCATTGATGGCGCCATGTCAGTGAGGCACGGCGCATGGTTTTATGTCACGCCTGGCATGGGCTCGCCACAGGTTTTTGTCAAGAAATGGGATCAAAGCACTGAGGATCTGGTGGCGGAAACATCGCAGACTGAGGTTCTCAAGCACAAGGCCAACCTCGGCAGCATATGGAAAGACGGCCTGACACCCTATCGGCAAACCGTGCAGGAAGGCGACTCGGGCACTGAAGATGGCTGGAAGGAAGAGTGTACCGACTGGAGTAAGCTCACCACACACATCACGCCTACAATACTGTCGAGGATATGCGGCCTGAATCCCGACCACTGGAACTTGACATCTGCCTCGTCGGCCTCGCAGGACCTGGATGACATACCGGGCCTGGAATCGAGCAATAGCATGTTGCGCCCGGAGAAGGAGCTGAGGTTCCTGCCAATTGATTTGAAGAAAACGTGGAGAGAAGGAGCGACTGGCAGGGAACGGACAGAGGCTGCACAGGACCGGTCCTGGTTCCTAGGCGACCTCATCGACAAACACTGCCAGGCAGGAGATGAGCAGGGCCGGGAGAATGAGATTCTGGGTGAGCTGCAGTTTGCCTTTCTCATGGTCCTGACGCTCAACAACAATTCTTGCCTCGAACAGTGGAGGCGACTGCTGCGACTGCTACTCACCTGTCGGCAAGCAGTCAAGGAGCGTTCTCATCTTTTCTTGGACCTTTTCAAGTGTCTGCGCATCCAGCTTGGCCACTGTGCAGACGCCGAGGGAGATTTATTCGACATGAATGATGCTGGCGGGGGATTCTTGCGACCACTGCTAGGCCAGTTCCGAAGAGGTCTTCAAGACTTTGATGGCAAGTGGAAAGCCGATATGGTGGACGAGGTAGACGACCTGCAGGAGTATATGGAGAAGGAATTTGGATGGCAGCCCGAAGGATCGTATCTGAAGCGGGGCATGTTGGAGTTGGAGGACGGAGAGCGCGTGGAACTAGAAGTCAATGGTGCAGATGCAGAGGACGAGGTGGGCGACTATGCGCCGACCATTGTTGACCTGACCCCAGAGCAGCACAAGATGTTGCACGGGACAGATTCTGGGCCCACCAAAGACACCAGAGGCGATGCAGGTGAAGAGTCAGAAGACGACGTCGACCTGGACGACATGGATACGCGCTACTGAGCGGCACACACAACCAGCAACACGAAGCCGGACTGCCAGGTCACCGGCTTCATATTGACGAGCGTCTGACGGACGCTAATTACCAGAGGCGCTATGCCATCGAGAATAGATGGCTGCAGGAACCGGCCCACGGTTGACACGGTTTCATGCTGTCGGAGGAAATGCGCTAAGATAAAAAGTAGGTACACGTGTGTCGATCGCAACCACGCCGCAGCACAGCGCTGCGCAGTACATAATGTCTAATGCCATGGTTGCTCGACCCGGAGTTGAGGCAAAGAAACGTGACGATACAAGGCAGAGATTACAATGGCTTGCGAGTGCTGGTATCCGGGACGGGACTAACAGGAGGATGTCTCTGGCCCCTTTAGTTATATCCGATGCTAGTGCCATGGAACGACATATGGAAATTAGGCTTGGGGCCTTTCCGCCCTCGCCAGACCCTGCTGCGCTATTAACCCGCCTTGTCTCGAAAAGAACATCAGCCACAAGATGAATTGAGGCTTAGGTGCTTCGACCCGGCGGTTTTTAGATGACTAGGGTGGGGGGAAATGGCCCATTGGGCGGGTGGAGGGTTTGAATGGGGGCCAGCGCGCGCGCAATGGGCGAATGATGGTGATGCACTAGTCGAGGCTGTGCTAACGAGAGTACGCCTGGCGCCCCCCAAGTTTAGGCCCCCGTGCTGTGAATGATAGAATCTAAGCGACGACGGTGCGCCTGAAGGGTTTAAATAAACTTAGGCGCTGGCCCTCGTTTGCTCTTGACGCGTTCTGTACTACCTTGAAGACTTGTCGCTGCCAACTAATACCTTTTGCACCGCCCATTCGAAGCTACATATTGAAACCATGGAGAAGCCAGGTGGTAAGTGTTGAGAAGCGTTGTACCTGTGGGCTTGGATGCGGAGCAGTTGTTACACTGCAGCACAATAATATGCGCTGTGCTGTACTGTGCTCTGTTACCGTACCACGTTCACGATGCATGTATGGACGTTTAAATAACCGCCAAAACAGTACCCATGCAAGCCTATCCCCAGTCGCCTGAAGCCACAGGCCAGCCACAGCCGCCCGTCTACGCACAAGATCCAAACGCGCACCAATACTCGCAGCCACCCCCACAAGCCACATACCCGTACCCAGATGCCAGCGTCGCCGGTTCAGCTCCAGGCATGCCACCCCAGCAAATGCCCGGCACACAGTACCAGAACGCGACACCCATTGCCAATCTGCAGCGGGGTCCCGCGCCCGCAGACTGCCCTGCATGCGGCCAGCGCTCCCTCACAAATGTCTCATTTGAGACGGGCAACACGACGCATGCCTGGGCCTTTGGTCTCTGCTGCTTGTGCTGCTTGGGCTGCATTCCCTACGTCATGAGCTCGACAAAGGACGTCCAGCACAAGTGTGGCCGTTGCGGTGTCTTGCTCGCGACATGGCATCGCAGTGGCAGCACTGAGGTGCATATCCATTCTTAGACGGTTGGGATGAATGAAGGAGAAGGGGGACGAGTAGGAGGGGAAAGAGGATGAGATACCCATTGATTGATGCGTTTTCTGTTGTTATGCTAGAATTGAGGTGTACTGTTTGTCAGGCTGTCGAATATCCATTTTTCTTAGCGGAACGTAAAGCATGCAGAACTTTTTGTAAAAATGCATCGGGGCATTTGAAACAAAAGAAGAGATTGACTTGCATGAAAGTATGTCTCGTGACTACACGTTCATTCACAGCTCGGTCGTAATCTGGTACCCTGTGACGTCACGCCCTCTGCGTCTTGCATCATCACACCGCGGACACACAAACTCTCTCTCTCCATCAATCCCCAGCATTCGGCACATTAAACCCGTCATAGCGTCAGCGCATGGCCAAAACAACCAAAGTAATACATGTCCTAGTGGCTACACGGCACTGAGGAGCCACAGATGCCATCATCGCGTGCCTCACCAGCCACACAGAAGCCACAAACAGGCCTGCCAAGCTTCTGCTTTGCAAACCAAGCTTTTGCCAACTTGCTTGGTCAGGATAAGATCGACTATTATTTCGTTCTCTGTCTGCGCTTTGCATAGGCCTGGACTGTAACAAAGTTGGCCAGAAAGCAGGTTTTGTTGCTGCGAACCAGCCTGGTGGTATGCCTGTGCGACGAAGATGATGCTGAGTGACGACTTTTGCTTGCAACCCTTTAGGCAGGAAAGCAACAGTGTGCAAATATAAGCAATGAGCCGCTGCTTGTGAGTTTACTACTCACCAACCTTCTCTCTTCTTCTTTCGTTGTACTCGCCTGTACAATCAGGCGGTTGGAGTGCCCATACGTCATTCACCACTCGGGAGACTTGCCTCGCCAGACAGCCACAACCAACACCATGGGCCTGTTCAACAAGCGAAACACGACACCTGTCGCTGCCGACACAACCACTGCGACTGGCTCGCACAGGGAAAAGAGACCAAGGCGTCAGTCCAAGTCTCACTCATCATCGTACAACTCCAGACCAAGCTTCGGACAATGGCTCAAGGCTACTTGGCTCGACATCATCACTATGGCCGCCATGGGTGCCATTGGCCTGGGTGTCTACATGGCTGATCCAGCCCCTAGCCGCAGCTTTCCCAGTACGTATTCTATCCAGCACACAAACCATCGCCATCTAACACGCTCCAGTTGTCTTCCAAGATGGTGAGATTGTCTACCCAGAGTTTGCCTACCCCCTGCGCAACGAAATCATCCCCATCTGGGCCGCCGCCCTCATGGCTTTTTTCATCCCCTTTGCCGTCTTCTTGATCGTGCAGATCCGCGCCCGCAGCTTCTGGGACGTCAACAACGCCACCGTCGGCCTTCTATACTCTCTCATTACCGCCGCAGTCTTCCAGGTCTTTATCAAATGGCTCATTGGTGGTCTCCGCCCTCACTTCCTCGCCGTCTGCAAGCCCGTTATTCCTGAAAACCTTCGTTCCAGCGTTGGTGCTGCCGACAACAGTATTGAGTCCGGCAGCGGCAACGGCAACGTCGCCAATGGATACCGTCAAATCATGTTTGACAAGAGCATCTGCACGGGTGATATGAACGAAATCAACGACAGTTTGGAGTCCATGCCATCCGGTCACACAACTGCTGCCTTTGCCGGTTTCGTCTTCCTCTACCTCTACCTCAACGCAAAGCTCAAGGTCTTTTCCAACCACCACCCCGCAATGTGGAAATTGGTTGCTCTCTACGCACCCATTCTCGGCGCTTGTCTCATTGGAGGTGCTCTTACCATTGATGAATACCACAACTGGGTAAGTTCTTCTATCAAATGTATAAGCCCGATATACTCGAAACTAACACGATACAATAGTACGACGTCCTAGCCGGCGCAGTAATCGGCACCATGATGGCATTCAGCGCCTACCGCATGACCTACGCCTCGATCTGGGACTTCCGCTTCAACCACATTCCCCTCATGCGCCACGCCCCCTTTGTCTACGGCGCTGGCCCCAGCTCATTTGATGGCTTCCATGACGCCGTCTTCACCCGCAAGGCTGGTTGGGGCACCCATGATGCAGGTAGCTGGGGTGGTGCGCCCTTTGATGCTGCTGATGGTCCTAGGGGTACCATGATGCCCCAGGCTGAGGGTCCCGCTGGTTCGCACGTGAATAGGAAGCCTGTTGGCCATGGTGCGAATGTAGGTCATGGCGCGAGTGTAGGCCATGGTTCGAGGGGCGAGCATATGGTTTAGAACTGGGTGTGGAGTGATTGAAAGAGTGAGTGGGGTGTATAATATTGATGTGGTTTAATTGGTTTAATTGAGGGGTTCTTTTTCTATCGAGATATACCCTGGGGTATTTGTATAATTAGTAATGACCATAATGATGGTAGCGAGGCGTCTGGTTAGTAATGGCATGTACAATTACTTATGAAATCCATGTAATACATTTGAATTATTATGAAAACATGTTGATTACTTTTGTTGAAAGAAATCAGGACATAGCATTAAACGACAAACCAATACGCCTCATCCCAACCCGAAACTCCAATATTCAATCCTACCTAACTAACAAACGAAAAAAAAAACAAGAAATCTATGATAACCCCTCAACCTCCCTCTTCAACACATCTATCAATTCCTCTCCTTGCTCCAAACTAATCATATCCCCTGGTGCAAAAATCCCAACATCCAAGTGTCCCTCTCGCACCGTAGCTTCAATATCAATGGCATGCTATGTATCGTATTAGCAAAAAAATACTGGTATGAAGATATGAGATGAGGGGATAAACATACCAAATATACGCCATTCACACGCTCGTCTCTTAACTCTTCGATAACCAGTTCAGGACGGACAACAGGCGATGTACGCGAAAATGGTGTGCGGTACTCCTGTTGTACCGTAGGCGTCGTAACTTTGACACCTCGATCTCCCTGTTTCGGGGAATTCTCCGTATCGTCTAGATTGACCAGAAAGTTGACAAAGACATCAATCTTTACACCAGTCCACTCTTCTATCTCCAATAAACTCGTAGTCGCGACTGCAGCATCGCTAAGATGACGCAGATGCGCTTGGATTTCCTTGGCTGACTCTACTACGCTGCGGGATCGCGGTGTTGAGATGCGTAACGGAACGAGGTTGAGTGTTGGGATTGCGGCGGTGGGGAGGTCAAGGGTACATGATAGAGAGCGGTTGGCCAGGTAGATGCCTAGGACTATGTCGTCGACGGTGGTGCTGTGGGTGAGGCGGGCGTGGAGTTTTGCGTAGATAGCGAGGAAGAGGGCGTGCAGGGAGATGCCGTGGTGGCGGGCGGTGGTATCGAGGGCTTGTATGGGGGTTAGGGACGGGTGGAAGATTTCTAGGCGGGTGGTGGGTGTGTAGGAGGGCTGCTTTAGGTGTATTGGGTGGGTATTGGAGAGATGGGTTTCCCAGAATTGGCCGCGCTGTGGAGAAGAGAAGAGCGAGGGTGTGCTGGATATGAAGTCGGCTAAGATATTGTTTTGAGGAACAGTAGGGACGCTGCCGTTGCAGAGGTCTTCAAATTGTTGTATCAGCAGTGGTAGACTGATGCCGTCGTAGAGTGCGTGGTGTATTTTGAGTCGCAGAGTCCAGCCGTGGGAGTTCTGGGAAACCAGCAGCCTTGCCCATGGCTGGTGAGTTGCAGCGTGTTGAATGTGGTCGCGTATCTCATCTTCTCCGTATCCAGTAACATCTATTATCGCGCTATCGACATTTCTCAACTCAAGCTGGACGTAGGATACCCGACGGTCGTCAGCAGAGACGAAGCATGTCCTGAGTATTGGATTCATCGTCACCAAATCCTGCCATGCCTTTTGCAGACCTCCAAATGCCATATCCCCCTTGAGCTCGTAGCTAAACTCTGGATAGAAATTGCTGCCGTTGGTGTTGAGCCACATGGACAGCATGTAAAGCTGACCAGCAGTGACTGGCAAAACCTGGACGACATTGTCCGCATCTACGCCGGCTCGTTCAAAAAATTTCGCTTGATTGAAGTCTTTCAGTGTCTCTTCGTGACTTGAGATATCATTCTTGCCATCTCTGGACGGTTCGGTAGCACGAGCATCGACAAGCTTGGCCATCTTCTTCACCGAACCAGCTTGCAGCATCTCCCCAACACTGAGGACAATCTCCTGTTTGCGAAGAAGTGATGATACTTTGATTGCGCTGATCGAGTCCAGTCCCATGTGGAATATGGTCATTTCGTTGGTCATCTCCTCCTCAGGTGTCTTCGAAACTGCAGCCAGTATTTTGCGGATCTTGTTAGCTGTTTCTGTGCTTGGTGCGTCCTGTCCGTCGTCTTCTCCAAATTCCACACGAACGCTTTCAGTCTGAATCTCAGCTTCTTTGAAAGCTGGCAGACTGCAGACCGACGTTCCTTCTGCGGTCATCTCAATCACCGGTGCCTCTGCCCGCTCCATCAAGTGTATCAGCACATCATCCATCCTCTTCAGCAACTGCTTTGTTCCTTCAAAATCAAAAACATCATTTTTGACTGCGCAACGCCATACTAAAGTATTGTTCACTACCTCCATCTCGACACAAACAGGATACTCGACGTCACTATGGCCCTCAACACTGGTGTACAGCTTCTCACCCTCATCCTGCTCTCGTTCCAAGCTTTTTTGATAAACGAACAGGCTGTTAAACAATTTTCCGTCTACCCTAGCCTGCGACATGGCCTTTCGAAGCGGGTAATGTTGCCACTGCTTGATATTCGCAAAGTTGTCTTGAACATATTGTAACAATTCAACACTTGTTCCGTGAAGAATGGTTCTTATAGCCACTGTATTCATAGTCGGAAACATCAGCTGGGATGTTTCCTCGTCGTCGCGTCCGGAAAGCACAGAGCCAAAAGTAACATCGAGAGAGCGGGTAAAGGATGCAGTGACGAGAGCAAAGACTGTTTGTCCCACAGTCTGAAGCGAAACATTGTTCTTCCTAGCAAATGACTGGATGCTTTCCAGCACAATTTTACTATTTTCTTGATGGCGATGAACGATGCTGCTCTTCTCATCGGGTCCTAGTGTTCGACACGGGAAAGTGTTACCGTTAGCGCCAGAGAGGTAGTCCTGCCAGAAGCCTGCGGCATCGGGTCCTGAGGTTTTGATGATCTCTGCTAATGACGGCTGGTAGGAGGGCCGAGCTTGAAATTCATCCTGGTAAGCTCTGTGCATGTCAGAATGCAACAAGCCCAGAGACCATCCATCATACAACGCATGCGCGATTGATAACACAAGATACGATTGACCAGGCGTGTCAATGAATGTAAGATGAAAGGGTGGCGTTGAAAGTGGTCTTTGAACCGCGTCGTTTCGGAGATCCCTGAAGATAGATATAAAGTCCGGTGTGCTGTCAGAACTCATGTGTGAGTAAAAGTCCTGTGGTTGATGGTGGATGACCTGCGCGAAAGAGAGATCGATGTCCGGATTGTCCACCTCAACGAAACCAGTACGTAAAATTGGTGAACCCATGACGACTGTTGTCCAGGCTTTGTGAAACTTGCTTATGTCTGTATCTGGGCTGAGCTTCAGCACGTCATGGTTGTAGTACCTTGTATACTTGGATGCGATCATCTCAGCAACCATAGCTTCCTGGAGCGGTGTTAGAGGAAGCACTTCCTCAATGTCGTTGGTGCTGGATCCTTGGTGGTCGAGATACTTTGCTAGCTTCGTTTTGTAGGCATCCAGATCAAAGTGCGATGTCGCTTCTGTAGCTTGAGTGTTCTTCATCGACATATTTTGTACCATCTTCTCAATAGTCAATCCGCGCATGATACCGCTGACTGAGAGTTCCATTCCTCGTTTCTTGAGCTTTGACGAGAGCTTGATTGCATCGATACTATCAAGGCCAAGTGCGAAGATCGATGTCGTTTCACTGATGCTTTCCATCTCGTTTGCGGTTAAATTGGCAATCTCTTCGCGAATTGCGATGGCGTTGTCACTCCATTCAAAATCCGAGATATCGTTGTTGTCATCCAGGTGAGATCGAATGGCAGTATTGTTCTCAACTGCACCATCCATATCGACTGGCAGCTCGAGAATAGCTGATGGGTCATTGATGGCTTGGTCTAGCGCTTCTTCAAACATATCCAATAATTCAGCTGCAATCTGGTCATTCGCGACATGCCCTTGTGCAACCAATGTCAACTTCAACTCGTTGTCACCTCGATGCTCGACCTCAAAAGCTAACGGATAATCGGCAACGGCCTCATCGTCCAAGAGTTCCCAAACGTCGTTTCTTGCCCAGTCCTCATTGTCTTGTGCAACTTGATACACAAAGAGATTCTCAAATAGCGGATGGCTTGGAGGCCTCTTGCACCACTTCATAATATCTCTCAGTGGCGTATGTTGAAATGGGTGAGCTTCGACATTGAAATCGTGTACCCTCTTGATGATTGACGACCAGGACTCGCTGCGCTGAGCCCGCTGGTGATAAGGAATAGTGTTGAACATAGGTCCTATGACACGATCCGCGTCTTCAAGTTCGATGCTGCGACCAGATACGATTATGCCGGTTGCCATATTTCCTTTTACATGCCTGTGAAGGACGCTAAACCAACAAGCTTGTACAACAGCTTGCGCCGTGACATTGAGTTGTCGTCTGATGAGGTCAAAATTGGAGGATGCATGTGTTGTACGTGCGATAACAACAGCGTCTTGACCTGAATTGTCGCGCAGCGTGGGGAGAGATGAAGTCCTGGCTAGTATCTTGTTCTTCCAGAAACTTTTCGCGTCGTTGGGCATTCTCAGTGGACCGTGGGCAAGAGCAGTGTGGAACGATGGCGCAGCTGACATCGAATCCCATCCGTTGTACGAATCCCATACACCTTTCAGTAAGTGACCAATGCTATTACCGTCATAGAGGCCATGGAATATGTGCATAATGAGTAACTTCTGCTTCTGCGTCGAAACAAGATGCACCTGGAATGGTTGTTGAAAGTCAACATCGTTGAGGCTGAGCCAATCCTTCCGTAATTGAGCCATGTGATCGGCGAGTTCATCATCTTCAGCCAATGTTTGGATAAGCCCGTTGAAAGGAATGCTGTTGAGAACTGCTTGCACATAGCCTTCTTCGGTATTTACGAACACCGTACGTAGTATTTGGGTCGAGTTATACATTGATGCCCATGCATTTTGCAGCTTCTCTTCATTAACATTCATGTTCAATTTGAACTGGAAAGTATTGAAGTAAAGCCCGTTGTCATGTTCCATGGATCTTGCAATCATGCCCTGCTGTAGCGGTGTACATGGTGCAACAGCTTCGATCATGCTGGGTTCGACAGACAAGCGGTTAGCAACTTTGCGTCGATGGCGATGATTTACAGCATTGATAGACTGCTGTGCTGCGAGAATTGATCCATGAACTTTGCTCGTAGCACTATTGGCTGCCAGAGATTTTGCAAGCCGCTGAATTGTAGGGCATTGCAGTATCATTGAGGTAGTGACTTTCGTGAAACCAGCCTGTTTCAAAGATCGTGTGACGCCTATAACGGAGATAGAGTCCATGCCCAACTCATAAAAGCTTGTGTTTTTGAATATGCTCTCATGATCCGCGCCAAGGGCTTCAAGCATGACATCGCGGAGTTTCTCCTCTTGTTTCGACCATTGTTCGTCTCCAGACAAGGAAGCGGCAGACAGCTTTTGAAGGTCGCTAGAAGAAAGAGCCTCATACATCTTCTTAAGTGCCTTGCCATTTGCCTTGTTGTTGACATTGAGTGGCATGGAAGCAAGCGGGACAAAATGGGTGGGTATCATGTAAGGTGGAAGTTTGTCGTTACAAGCCTGCTTCGCGCTTGCTGTTCCTCGAACCTCGCCGAACAAGACTTCTGGTTGAGCCTTCAGAGCTTTGCTGCACACAATAAAGGAAATAAGTTGCTCTTTCTGTTGCTTCGGATGCTTCAACACAAGCGTTGCGACATCCGAAATATCGCTGTCAGACTGTTTAATCACAGAATTGATCTCAGCGACTTCCAAACGCTGGCCACGCAACTTGACTTGGTCATCGGCACGACCCAAAAAGTGGAATGTACCATCATGAAGAATTCTAACGACATCTCCCGTGCGGTATACGCGTTGAGAGAAGCGGTCGAGATATGGGAAGCGCTCTGCAGTCAAATCTGGACGATTGAGATAGCCTTTTCCAACGAGTTTTCCCGAGACGCAAAGTTCACCGATACCACCTCTCAAGACTGGAACGTCAGAGCCCGGACGGAGGACCAGTGACCCAACATTGTCGAATTGCGGGCCGATATTGGAGGGTTTCCCGTTTGCTGGAACGCGTGGGTACATGGTGCATCCTATCGTGGCCTCGGTCGGCCCGTATCCATTGTAGATGACGCCTTTAGGACCCCAAACATCCAAAATCTCTTGCTTTAGACTCTCGCCGCCGGTGATGAAAACACCCTTACAGAGACTTGGTACGTCGTCGGGATGTAGAATTTGAGCGAGACTAGGCGTGAGGTCAATGTGGGTGATGTTGAGATCACGGATGGAGCTTGCAAGGTCTTCAAAGATAAGGTCACGAGGTGCGGATACTACGCAAATACCAACAGACCAGCTCCAGTACTGTTCAAGTACGGAGACATCAAAGTGAAATGACGCGAATTGGAGCCACCTCGAGTTCACATCCCAGTGCCCCGCGAAAAGACGCTGGAAGGCCAACAGGGCTTGGACAGTGTTCTCATGAGTCAGTTCACAGCCTTTAGGTGTACCAGTGGTTCCAGACGTATACAAACAGTAGCTGCGGTCCTGTGGGTCAATGGCGCTATTTTGTAACAGTTTTTGCCCAGAAAGCGAGCGCCATTCGACTTCATCGAGGTTGAGGACCAGCACTTTAGCACTGGCCTCAAACTGAGCCGACTGTGATGACATTGACAAAACAGCCTGAGCGTCAGAGTTCTTAATGATGAAAGTCTGACGCGCGGCAGGTGCTCCCGGATCGATGGCAACAAAAGCGCATCCCGCTTTGAGTATTCCAAGCATAGCGAAAGAGGCTTCTGGACATTTGTCGAAGCACACACCAACAAGGCTGTTTTGCTTGACATGGTGAGCCGCCAGCAGTTGTGCGATCTTGTTGCCTTCTTGATCCAGTTCGTGATATGTCCACTGCCTCACTGAACGCTTTCCATTACTCTCGTTTGACACAAATTCAAAAGCAATGCGTTGAGGGTACTCTTTAGCAGTCTTCTCTACCAGTTCATGGAGCAGCTTCATGTCCGATGGCAACTCATCTTCCTTTGCTGGAGTGATAGAGTATAGCTGCTGGGAGTAGTCTGTCTCAGCCAAAGGAGTTTCGGAGGGAAAGATCAAACTTTCCATCAAGTGATCAAGCTGTGAAAGAATCAAAGACGCTTGTTCTCTCGGAATTATGTGTGGAAAGTACGTAAGTCTGTACTCCAACCATCCTTCCTTTGGTTCCAGCTCGATGGAGATTGGATACTCGATGGTGGCCTTTTCGTCTACAACAGTCCAAAGGTCGGAGATATCTTTATCGTCTGCCAGTTTCTGATAGGCGAAAATGCTATCAAAGAGCGCCTCGTTTGGAAAGCCCATTAGTGTTTGGATTTCTCTAAGTGGCTTGAACTGGTGTTCCTGGATGCCCGCATTTAACACGGTGATTGATTCCAGCATCTTTGTCGTGTCATTCGCCACCGTGAGCACTAACGGCACAGTATTGATGCACGGGAAGTTGGCGTGCGCTGTAGCATCGGAATTTCGGCCAGAAAGGACAACACCGCAGGTCACAGAACTTTCTCCAGTATAGGAAGACAGCAGTGATAGCCAGCTCGCCATGCCCACAGCTGGCATCGTGGTATTTGCTTGCCGACATCCATTTTCCAAATCCACAAGTGATTTTGCAGATCGCGTGGTATATACGATTGGAGGTTCAGGACAGTATTTCAAAGGCGCTAGGTTGGGAAAACGAGATGGATTTGCAGTCTTGCCAAGTTCAACCCAGAACTCCTTTCCGCCGCTGTTATCTTGCTTATTAGATTGAATGACATGACTCACAACTTCGTCCAGAGAGGGCACGGGTGGTAGGCTTAGACCCTTGTAAAAGGCTGTAACATCGGTAAAGATATTTCGGAGGCTTTGCGCATCGAACAGTGCGTGAAAAATGGCCAAGTCGAGGAAGAACTGATCATTACTTTCAACGAATCGTAGCGCCCAAGGAGGTACGTACAGCTCCTTGAGTGACTGGTCCCGTATTTGCTGAAGCCATGCATCGGACGACTGAGATTTCTTTTGCTCTCGTGTTGCACTCCATGGTAGTGTGACCGAAACCTGGGTATACTCGATCATGGCGAAGGGGAAAAGTAGATCTTTAACATGAGCAAATCCAGTACGTAGCAAGCTATGGCGTTCCATGGTAGAGGACCATGCTGCTTTTAGCTTCTCTGAGTCAACTTTCGGCTCTAGTTGCAACCTGAGGTAGTTCATGTAAACAGCCCCCTCCTTTGCAAGGAATTGCGATACCATCCCGTTTTGGAGGGGGGTGCACGGGCGGACAGCGGCAACATTTCCATCTTGGATACCATGATCTCTCAGGATCTGTGTTCTGTGCTTGCTCTCAAAGCCATGGAAATCGAATGGTGAAATTTCAGACACCTCTGGGGTGGACATCTGGTCCAAGTGCTCAGCAAGATCATTGCATGAGGTATATTTCAGGACGTCTGTCGCTTTGATTGTGTATCCCTGAGAACGAAGAGTAGATGCGATCTGAACTGCGCTGATGCTGTCAAGACCTAGCTGGTATATCGATGTTGTCGGCGAGATGTTTTCCATTGGAGTTCTGGATATACGCGCAAGAACGTTGCGGACCTCACTTTTTGTCTTGGACCACTGGTGCTCCGTCGTATGTGAGATCCCATTGGGAAGTGCGTTAGAATCTGAATATTGTTGAAAGATGGTCCCCAAAGCCTTCTTGTCAATCTTGCCAGCCATGGATCTTGGTATCTCGTCCACTGCCAAGAAGAACTGAGGCACCATATATGAAGGTAGATGAGTACTCGCTAGTTTTTTCAACTTTCCTTGGAGCATGGGGATATCCCTTTCTTGGATCGATTGACGTAGAACCATGAATGAAACCAATTGCTCTTTTGAGGATTCTTCTTTCCGTAGGATTTGCGTCGTGACAGAAAGCAAATCTGAGTCAAGCTCTGCAAGAACACTATTGATCTCACCCAGCTCAACTCGAAGCCCACGGATCTTGACCTGATCGTCAAGACGTCCTATGAATTCGAAGTTGCCATCGCTTAACATCCGTACCATATCGCCACTTTTGTAGAATCTTTTTCCGCAGCGCCTCGCGAAACGATCATGTGTGAGGTCGGCCCTGCCCCAATAACCTCGCGCGAGCTGTGCACCCCCGATGTAGAGCTCTCCGATACTCAAAACAGGCAATGGAGTTTCGCTACACTCAGAGAACACCGCAAAGGATGTTGTTGGAAAGGGTTTTCCGATAATAGAAGTGCTTTCATCTTTAGAGAGGGGAGTCATGGTCGTACAAAAGGCAGCTTCGGTCGGGCCATACGAATTGACGCATGCCCCCTCCCACTCCTTCACAACTGATGAAGACATGGCTTCACCGATGCAATAAAGCCATTTTACATTTGGAACATCAGCCCTCTTCAGAGTCTCTGCAACAGATGGCGTGAGGTCAAGTAGATCAGTTTCAAGAGTTTTGATCACTCCCGAAAGATCGTTGAGTAAGTCATTCTGCTCCGCAGCACAAAGGGTAAAGCCAAAGGTCCAAGCAAGAAAGCAATCGTAGTAGCACATGTCGAAAGTTATCGCAGCGTATTGAAGGAGTCGAGATTTGGAGTTCCAAGGTATGAGTGTTCTGGAGCTTTCGACGGTCTGTATTGGAGCATGGTGTTCCATGCTGACAGCTTTTGGGACACCTGTAGAGCCGGAGGTGAAAAGACAGTAAGCCAGGTTGGTATCTTTCAAGTCCTCGATAACGGGGTTGGAAACATCATCACTTGAAAGATATTGAGCGTTGAGAACGGTTATTCCAGGAATATGTTCAGGAAGCAACGAACTATCGTCGCAAAGAACGATATTTGGTTTCAGATCTTTGAACATCAACTGCTTGCGTGCTTCGGGCAGATCGGGATGAATAGGTGCAAACGCGGCTCCAGATTTGAGTACTCCCAGTACGCTAGCATAATATACTGGACTTTTGGGTATGTGGATAGGTATGACTTGTTCTCGCCTAGCACCAGCTCTGATGAGCGCGTGTGCAATCTGATTTGCTTCTTGGTTGAGTCGCTCGAAAGACCATGTCGTCTTCTTCCCTTGGGAATGCCAGAAGTCGAGGGCAATGCGATCTGGATGCAACAATGCCCTGCGCTCAAATCCAGAGTGCAGAAAGATAGACTCACTTTCGAGACGTTTGGAGTTCATGTTATAATTCGCCCAGAGGTTGGTAGGGAACATGTCGGTGTCAGCAGAGAGTTCATCAGGAGACTTGATGAGAGATGACAAGGCAGCATCGAAAGTCTCCATAACTATTGAAGCCTCTGGTTCGGATATGAGCGAATTGTTGTAGTGCAGCAATAGTCGTAAAGTATCCTCAACTTGGTCCTGAACGACTTCGCATACAATAGGTATGTCCATGTCACCAGAGTCTTGCTCAAGCCTCCAAATGGAGTTATCCAAAGGCGCATTGGGGTGCTGAAGGATCACAAGGGAGTCAAATAGACGCCCACCATCCTTGAGTGAAGTCTTCTGTATTCGACGGAGTGGGGTTAATTGGTAAGCGAGTGACTCGATGCTTTGGCTGTGCATCAGGTTCACCAAGGCGCGATTGCTTTTACCAAAGTCAAAATCGACACGGACTGGCAGAGTGTTGAAGCAAGGTGCGACCAGGCGTTCGAGATCCTCTCCTGGAAAGCTGCGACCACTGACTATGTTGCCGAAACAGACGTCATTTTCATGAGTGTAAAAGTAGAGTAGTTTTGCCCATGCAGCGTGTACAACGGACAAAAGTGACACTGAACTGTCTCGGCATGCTTTCCGCACGCTGTCGAGTGACATGTTGAGACGTCTTGACGAAGACGCGAAAGCTTCATACTCTTGGACTCTCTTCCCAGTGAGAGTGGGGAACGACGTGGGCTCAAAACCTTCCAATAGAGCAGACCAATACTTGTCGGCCTCATCCAAGTTCTGCTCAAGCATGCGCTTCAGGTAAATATCGTAAGAAACTGGCGGTAGTAGCTGGCGGCCATGATATAGTTCCTGGACTTCTGCAAGGAGTGTAGATATAGCTATACCATCATAGAGGGCATGATGGCAGCAAAAGAGCAACTTTGTGGAATCTTCTTCTCGGGTCAGAGAAAAGTACACTGGAGGTTTGTTGGCTTCCATGAGATCGGACAAGATCTTGCTGATGCGCGATTGGAGGTTGATGTCCATACTTTCCTGATGCCAACCCATGTCATACCCTTCTACAATGACTTGGGCAAATGAGTAAGATGAATCCTCCGTTGCAACGAACGAAGTTCGAAGAATTTCGTGCCGCTGGATCACAGTCTCCCAGCACCTTTGTAGCTGGTGCACATCTCCCTTGATATCGAAAACCATAACATTACAGTATGCCTGCCCCGATGAAGAGAGACCACTCGATATCATGGCTTCTTGGAGTGGCGTACAAGGAAGTATTTTCATTACCCCAACCCCGTTTTTCTCAACGATCGAGCGAATTCTTTGGATTTGGTCCATGGTAAATATATTGGATGCGTCTATCGACAGCATCTTGGCCATTGTTGTTGTAGGTAATTGTGGCTTCTTCAAGGATGCCAAACTAGCAATGGATGGGTGCTTGAGAACTTCGGATATAGAGTAGTCACCAAGCCCTGCCTTTCGTAGCTCGCTGCAGAAACGTATAGCTGATACAGAGTCTAGACCCAGGTTGAAGAATGACGAGGTCCGCTTGAGTTTATCTGAAGAAGTGGCGAGCGTTCGAATCAAGAGTTGAGAGACGTCCCTCTCCCATTGTGACAATAGCTCTCCCTCTTCTGTCTCCGTGATACCATTAGAATGTGTGGCATTGTTCAGGGTATGTTCCTCACAACTGGAGAACAATCGCTGCAAGAATCGTTTGTCAATCTTTGCCTGCGGGGTCATCGGCAGGCATGATATCGGAATGAGATGAGATGGGACCATATAGGATGGCACTCGTCGAGATAATAGGTTGAATAATTCCGAAATTGTAGTTGCGAATTTCAAAGGGTCTAAACTTTCGACGTAGCTTGAAGAATCTTCCATTGGTACCCAGAAACTAACAAGCGTTCTCGAATTGTTGGTCTGTTCTAAGGCGAGGGTGACACAATCCCAGACAGCACCATGGTCAAGTATGACAGATGTTACTTCCCCTAGCTCAACCCGCTGGCCACGAATTTTCACTTGATCATCCGTGCGTCCTGTAGAGAGAATGCTGTCATCTGGAAGAAGTATTCCCATGTCGCCAGATCGGTATATCCTGCCGTACGTGGGATGGTGAATGATCTTTTGGGCGTTGAGTTCTGGTTGGTTGAGGTAACCGCGGAACACCTGTGAGCCACCGAAACAAAGTTCGCCAACAGCGCCTCGTGGAAGTATGTCTTGACTTTCGGGATCGAGCACAAGTGCCGAAGTGTTGGCAAAGGGACTGCCAATGTTGTTGATCAGATCATCTGGAGTGACTGCAACTCTAACGGTGCATATGTTTGTAGTCTCCGACGGTCCGTAGCCTTGGTACAACCCTCGACCTGCCCATTTCCTGCGCACATGTTCAGTCACAGCCTCTCCGGCTGTTACTAAAAACTCGACTTTGGGAACATTTTTCGGGTCCACTAGCGCAGCAACCGTCGGTGTAAGACTAAGATGTGTAACTTTCAGTTGGTCGATGGCAGCTTCAAAGTCGCGAAAGAGATGTTCTTTTGTCGCCGAGCATAGGCATATGCCGACGTACCAAGTGAAGAATATCTCGAAGACGCTGACGTCAAAAGCTTGTGAACATGCCTGTAGCAGACGCGAGTCGGCAGAGAAGGGATAAATAGTTGAAAGATACTGTAGGTTACTCATAAGGTTATCCTGCGTCACAAGAACGCCTTTGGGTGTTCCTGTGCTTCCGGAAGTGAAGACCGCGTACGCAAGATGCTGACCATTGTATGGTATTTCTAAGTTTCGATCGCAGTAATCAGAGAGCGCAGCGAGGTCGAAGTCTATAACATCAACCGAGAGATCTGAGCGCAAGGTAGCTGACAGTGACGACTCTGAAACGCACACCGCAATCCGAGCATCGTTCAGGATGGTTTTGACTCTATCGATTGGGGTATCGGGAACGAGCGGTAAGTAGCCGCAGCCGAGCTTGAGTACAGCGAGGATAGAAGTGTAGAGATGGACTGACTTCTCCATGATAATACACACGAGCTGGTCATTTGCCACACTATGTTCTGCAAGGACACGAGCCAACTGATTAGCACGTGAGTTCAATATGCTGTAAGTCATTGTGTCTTTGACCTTCATTGACCCATTGACTTCGTGGCCGAATATTATAGCTGTTCGGTGTGGATCAGTCGCTGCCCATTTCTCTACAGCATGAGAAGGGCCATGATCAAAGCGCTGTTCCAGAGGCGTGGGGTTGGCAACAGATAAGGATGGCGTGGTAAAGCATTGGTTGATCGTACTTACGTGACGATCGGCATCCGCCATGAACATCTCCACTACTTCCTCGATTTGCTGAAACAGGTACTTAATCTGGTGCTCTGATACAGTTGTGGCGTCGAATGTGCTCCGGAACAAGATATTGTCTCCCACTGGTTCGAACTCCAATGTTATTCGGAACTCCAGTTCGTCTGCGCTATCGACAACCTTGGCGATCAATGATGCGTTGTCATCCGAGACCATTGACTGTTGCCATACAAACAAAGTTTCAAACAACCGCGCTCCAGGCTTGACATTAACAGCCCTTGCTATCTCACGTAGTGGAAGCTGACTATAATGTAGACTGTCTCTGTTTATCGATTGAGTTCTTTTTAAGATGTCTCGAACGCAATAAGTGTCTGCGAAATCGATACGAAATGGGAGGGAAGCGATGCAAGGGCCGATGATGTCTTCTATGCCAGCTACAGGGATTGTACGCCCAGAAGTTACGTTGCCTAGTACCACATCACTAGAGCCACTGTAAAGACTGAGCACGAATGCAGTGGCCGCTTGGAAGTAGACTTGTGGGTTGACAGCTGAATAGTGAGCGCACTCGGAAAGCTTGTGCCGGCTGACACTTGATTGTCCGGAAAATCGATGTATGCTTGCATCATGGACTAGCTTTCCATGATAGTTGGGCAGGGTCGCCGGGATATAGTCACCAAGAAGGCTTTTCCAGTAATTTGTAGAGTTTTGGTTTTTGTTGAGCCGCCGGTCATCTTCGAAGAAACGTACAACTTCCCGAAATGATGGCCTCTTCAAGTCCTGCTTTCCATGAAGACGATGATCAAGATCACGGAGTAGCAGGTCCAAAGACCAACCATCATATAGAGCATGATATATTTGGAAGAGCACGCGAGGGAATTTGCAATGAGTCCTGATCTGGACCCTGAACGGTCGGAGAAAATCATGGTCAGATTGCATCGAATATTGATTCGAGAAGCTGTCAACTTTCCGGATTTGAGAAAGCGAGAGCTCCTTCCAGATGATTTGTGAAAACACTGTCGTATGCTGAGAATCGAAGCAGAAACCGGTACGCAGTATCTCATTCTCCTGGGCCAGAAATAACAGAGCATCCTGAATCTGTTCATAGGTGTAAGCAACTGAGAACTCGACCTCGACCCAGTTGCAGTACGCCGTGGGCCTCGATCTTGTTTCTGCCAGCATGGCTTCCTGCAATGGAGTGCATGGAAGTATGCAAGCGACGTTGTGGCGCCAGCCATTGAGTTGAAGGTTTTTCGTATCAATGAAAGCTTCAGGCTTAGTTTCCTTGTCATGAGATGGAAAATCCACCAGTTTGGATTTCCTACAAACTTCAATGAGGTCTGCAAGGGTCGCAGCAGATAATATTTCGATCGCTCCCAGCGAGTACCCTTCTCTTCGCAACGCAGACGCAATGCGGATCGATTTGAGAGAGTCTAGTCCGATGAATGTAAGGTTGGTCTCCAATCCGACATTCTGTGTGGTGTGATGGCTGACGATACTCCAAACCGAGTGACTGATTGGGTCTTTCAGGCTAATAGCAAGAGACGACGACGACCCGTTGGAGTGTGGATGCAGATATGCCTTCTCAAGAGAATTTCTATCGACTTTACCCGATGGTAATTGTGGCATTACGTCGATGACAAACACATCCGACGGTATCATAGATGCAGGTAACCAGTGCTTACATGTCGTCAACACAGCTTTGCGTGACATCTCATCCCTTCCACTGCAGAAAGCGACTAGATTCTCCTGGATGACCA
Source organism: Bipolaris sorokiniana ND90Pr (assembly GCF_000338995.1). Lineage (NCBI taxonomy): Eukaryota > Fungi > Ascomycota > Dothideomycetes > Pleosporales > Pleosporaceae > Bipolaris > Bipolaris sorokiniana. Next base: position 87,792 of record NW_006911915.1, read on the forward strand.
TTGCAGTGACTGCGCGACATCCTCTTGTCTTCATGATGGCTTGCTCAATTTCACCCAACTCAATTCGCTGACCTCTCAGTTTTACTTGACCAGCCACAACTCGCCCTAGACACTCCAACAACCCTTGTTCGTTGATCTTTGCTTGATCACCAGTTCTATAGAGGCGACCGTAATACGGATGCTCGACGAAGGATGCACTTGTAAGGTCTGGCCGGTTGAGGTATTCTTTAGCAACTTGAGGGCCTCCTATTGCAAGTTCACCAGCCTGCCCGATCGGAAGTATATCGTTGAGTGAGGTGCTGAGTCCTGTAGAAGGTGCAAGGATGAAAGCAGAAACAGTATCTAGTGGATAGCCTATTGTGTTGGTTGAATCGGACGTTGAAAACTGTGGCCATATTGTGCAATGAATCGCAGCTTCTGTTGGGCCATACATGGCCCACAATATACTCTCTTTGATCGCATCGCCGCCAAACTCATCGATGACGGGTTGTGTCAGCATCTCGCCAATAGTGAGTAGCAACTTCAGACCAGGCACGCTCGAGCGACCGGATAGAAGATTACAAACGACCGTTGGTGTAAGTTCGGCAGCGTCCACGTCGAGGTTAGCTATAGTCCCTGGAAGGTCATCGAGCATTTGCGTGCGTGTGCAGCCAACTATAGTCTTGCCTCGAAACCACGGAAAGAATATCTCAAATATGGAGACATCAAAAGTCTTTTGATATGTTAGCATGACGAACACTGTCTCAAAATCTGACACTCACAGGAGCAGCAAATTGAAGAAAACGAGAAAAGGCTGGAATGTGACGGTCGTGAGCGAGCAAGCTTTGTGTGACGGCACGATGAGACACGCTCACTGCCTTGGGCAGCCCAGTGGATCCCGATGTGTACAGCACATATGCAAGATCGTCAGGGTTTAGGCGCGGCGAGTCATGATGGAAAGTGTTATGGCAACCAGGAAGTTCGCGATCTGCTGATACAACATGGATGTTGGTGGCTGTGCGGATATGCTCGCTGTAGGATTCGAATGTGATTATGATATCAGCTGAAACATCCTCAAGAATGAACTTTAGTCTCTCTGTCGGTGTGTCGAGGTTGAGTGGACAAAAAGCCTTCCCTGCCTTTAGAATAGCCAGTAGGACTACGTAAAGCTCTGGAGACTGCGGTAGAAATATCGGAATAATGGACGAAGCACTCTCGAGCTTGCCCAGTATTTCTGTAATTCTAGCGGCGAAGGCATCACTCAAGGAGTGAAGTGTTGTGTAAGAAAACTTTCGCCTTTTCGATCCGTGTTCCAGGAAATCGATGGCGTTGGCGTCGTGATGCAGTCGAGGAACTAGTTGATGAAGGAGGTCCGGACCTTCCAAAAGCAAAGGCTGCCCGTTCAATATCGACAGATTCTGGTTTAGGCCATTTTTGTGGACCATTTCGCAAGGAGTTGTAGCGGATGGCATGATTATAGCAGGAAGGTATGTGATGTTCAAGGTGCTTGGAATGTTGCTGCTCCAACACACATAATAAATTAAGTTGAAAGACAAAGAGGGTACACCCGTAGCTACTGTCTCGAAGAATTAGAGGAGATGATAGTTCAATGGCAACTCGCAATGATGAGAAATTGGGACACGTTGATTGGCCGGAGGGGTCCAAGTACATGCGCACTTGGATGTGTGCACAAGACTGACGCACGTGATGACGGGTGTAGGCAGCTGTGCTTGAGTTATGCTCGAGTGTTGGTCTGATGTGTGGGTACAGAGTGTAAAGACGTGGTTGAGAGTAAGCACGCTGTAGTAAGTAAGAGAACGTCTGACGAACAAGCTTGCCACAAGACAAGAGTATGCACGAGCGAGCTTTGTGGGCTGGAGGAGGAAAAACAAGGTAAGAAAGTCAAGTTGACATCCTCTTTGACTGTAGGCTGCTCCGTGACTGCGATGGCGTTTTCCGGAGTGGGTGGACCGAAGCGTCATACATGCTAGTCGACCGGCGAGTGGGCGTGTCATTCGACAAGCGGCGGGTAAGATCTGATAATGTGAAGTAGCTGCCTGCCTTGCATGGATAACAAACAGCCAGAAGGCCAGGGCGAAAACTCGATTCCAGACTGGAACAAATCAGGACGTGGTAGCAGGGCTCCACCAGAGACATGCAGCGGCTAGCCTCGAGGCCGTCCCACGCAGTGACAGTAGCATGTGGTCGGACATTCACCCGCGCGTCGCCAGCTCGGCGCCGCATCCCCAAACTCCAACGTAAGTAGTCGACATAGGCAGTACATAATAGCGTGCCCACGCCCTGGCCTCTGGCTATAATGGCATGATTTGTTGAAGCGGCATTTGTGTTCCATCTTTTGTTGGGCAGGGTAGGCAGTGGGGAAAAGTCATGTGTCGCGCAGGACCACCCACCATCAGCTAAAACCAGTAGAGGCAGCGCCCGTGCTCAAATTTGATAATCCGAAGGCGGCCATTATCCCCGACACAATTATCAGATGCTGCTGGTCCGAGTTATCAGATGGAACGCGTCGGCTGTATCCCCTGTCTTCTCTTGCATCATCGACTTTCAACTGTGTCCAGCCCAGCCCGGCCCAGCCTTATGCAGCCTGTCCATGTCCCGTCCGTCCCGCGTCCGGCTTCAGGACAAGGGAGAGACGAGTTTGTCATATCGCGTATCTGTATCGACATTCACGTGTCCTCAATAAAGAATACTCACCTTCCGTCTCATCAGCTCTCGTCCAGGGAGGATGTGTGCGTGCCTGACTATCACCGGCTACCAGAAACTTGGCGTCGTTGACACGAAGCGCACGTCACAGGAACAGGAACAGGAACAGGAACATGGGGCGCCAAGACGGGGCTATTGATTGCCCTAGCCTTACTCTCAAACATTGTGTGCAGCCAAATCATCAACATCACTCCCATGGTTCCTTGCTATCCCTCATAACCCAGCAGTTTGTGCTGCCATTGCTTTCTTCTTTCTGTAGTTGGCCTACCCATGCCGCTTCCTTAGTACTAGACTGCGCTTACATCTCAATCCGGGAGCATCGCAGTCTATGACGCCGAGCGCGCGCGTCACAATGCCAGACTACACAGACGATGCGAGCTCGGAAAGCCAGCCTCTCCTTGATTCCGACGACAGCGAAATCGAAGAGACATGTTCTGTCCTCCATAGCACCCAATGGGAGAGACACGTAGAGCCGTCCTTGGCAACAGTCCAACCCCAGGCTTTCGAGACCGCCACTCTATTTCGCCAGCGCTTCATTCGCCAAATCCTGGGATTGAATCCATTTAGAACATCCTACTTTACACTGTACAGGCAGCTGGATGACACCAGCTCTAAAGCCATCCTAGCGTTGGCCATCATATTCGCCGTACTTGCTGGCCTGCCACTACCCTTAATAGGCGTGATTCTAGGCCGCATCATCAACAATTTTCCGCCCAATGCGGATGAGCTAAGACATTTGCTATACCGTCTCATGTCAGTTGCAGTTGGCTACTTTTTGGTCACGTGGGGGTGGTCCGTATGCTGGGCCGTCACGGGCGAGCGCGTCAGTAGGAAAACCAGAGAACGGCTCCTGCATCGTGCTCTTGGTATGGACATGGCCTATTATGGTGCGTTTTGACTTGAATATCCATTTGATTGAGTACATCTTAACTCAACGTGCCCATCAGATACTGTCGCGCCGGACTTGTCTAGCATCCTCACAGAAAAGACTCAAACCATCCAGCTCGGAACCTCGGAAAAGGTTGGCCTATTCATTGCCTCAATCAGCTATTTTATCTCTGCATTCACTGTAGGCTTTTTGCTCAATGCAAAGCTTACTGGAGTAATGTAATCACGGTCTGTATCTAGTCAGCAAACGTTTACTGACAGCATCAGGTTCTTCACCGTAATACCTTCAATGGCTTTCGTTGTCTGCTTTGGCACCAAGACTGTTTCAGATCTTACGAAACAAGCCTCAATATACACTGAAAAGGCTTCTTCTGTTGCAGAAAGTGCCATCCGAGCAGTCCAGATTGTGCAGGCCTTTGGTCTCTTTGAAAGACTCAGCGAAGAACACGTGCATCACCTTCGTTCTGCGCTCAGGATAGGAGTGAAAAAGAGCTTTGCGGGTGCTCTTATGCTTGGCTCAGTCTACTTTGTGGCTTACGCAACCAATGCACTTGCATTTTGGTATGGCGATCACCTACGGCATGGCAGCGCTGAAGCTGGAACTATTTACGCTGTCGTTTTTCTCATTCTAGATGCCTCCTTCGTCGTTGGTTCTTTTGGACCCTTTATACAAACATTTGCAATGGCTGCTGCTGCTGGAGCTGCAGTGCTGGACGTCTTGGATCACCCCACCTCCGACATCGACGTGTACTCGGCCAAAGGGAAGCCGGCCCAAAAAGTGCATTTTGAGAGGGAGTTGGTTCTCTCAGCAGTCTCATTTGTCTACCCCGCTCGGCCTACCGTTCGTATCCTCGACAGTGTCGATCTGCGTCTCAAGCCCGGGCAAGTCACGGGCCTTGTTGGTCCATCAGGGTCTGGAAAGGTAAGCGGGTTACTTCAGGGGAAGGTCTTGAAAGAACATGCTGACATTATTCAAATGTTAGTCGACCATCGCCTCTTTACTCTTGCGGTTATACGATCCCACATATGGCAACATTGGCCTTGGGAAGGATAATTTGAAATCCTTCAATCTTCATAGTTTACGCTCACACATTGCGCTTGTCACACAAAATCCGGTACTTTTCACTGGATCTATCCTCGATAACATTAAGCACGGTATTCCCCAAGCGGAGCTCCAACATCTTACCGAAGATGCAATTCTCGCTCGATGTCAGACAGCGGCGACCGAAGCATACTGCGACTTTTTAGAGCGGCTACCTGAGGGAATTCACACCAAGATTGGAACTGGCCCGCAGTCGCAGCTCTCTGGAGGCCAAAAGCAGCGTATCACTCTTGCTCGGGCGTTGGTCAGGAACCCATCCCTACTTCTTCTGGACGAATTTACAAGCGCAATGGATGCCACAAGCGAGGCTATAGCTCTTGAGAATCTGAGACGTTCCTCAGCTGCGACTGGTCGAACTACCATCATCATTGCGCATCGACTTGCGACTGTAAAGGATGCGGATCGTATCATCGTGATGCAGGATGGCACTATTGAGCAAGATGGAAATCATGAATCTCTTGTTCAACAAAGAGACGGTACATATGCTGGGCTTATCAGAGCACAGCAATTTGAGAAAGGCCGCCCATCTGCTGTTTCCTCTACACGTTCTAGCCTACGACACTCTCACAAGGAAGATGAGCGAGCACCAAACAATGTTGAGGAACCAGACTCGAGAGAGTCGGGCGAAACGGGCAATGAGCGCAAAATGAATGCTCCGGAGCTGATTGGGAGATCATTGTCATTGAGCCACCGTGAAACACCGGCGATTGCCCTCGGTCTATTTTCTTCGGTGTTTAGTGGTGCGGTTATCATTGGGGAGGCGCTCATTTTTGGAAATCTGGTACAGCTTTTGAACGACACCAGCGGGTCTGACGATACTACGCGCCAAATTTCCTTTTACTGTCTGCTCTTCTTTATTCTAGCCATTGTTGCTTTGGCCTCTCACTCTCTTGGAAAGACGGCTTTCGGTATTGTATCCGAAAACCTTACTTTGCGAGTCCGAGACCTCTCCTTCCGGACCATTTTGCAACAAGATATTGCGTGGTTCTCCAAGCCTGGACATTCTCACCACGCGCTCATGTCACGACTAAACTCGGACAGCGGAAGCATCAGCGGACTATCCGGCGTTATACTTGGGACGATATTTTCGATCGCCACGTCAGTGGTTGGTGGCATTATTCTGGCTCATATTGTAGCCTGGAAGATTGCTATAGTGCTACTAGCAGCAGTGCCTGTCATGCTTCTCGCTGGCTTCCTTCGTCTTCGCATTTTGGCTATTGCAGAGGACCACCACCAGACTGCATATAATGGAGCGGCAGCCCTGGCATCTGAGGCGACGTCCTCGATGCAGATTGTCGCAGTCTTCGGCCTTGAAGAACACTTCTTCCAGGCTTATAGGGAAGCAATTCGGAAACCGTACGAAGAGCATCTTCGATTTAGCATGCTTGGCAATATTTTGTTTGCGTTTTCTTTGTCAATTACTTACTTTGTGTACTCGTTGGCCTACTGGTGGTAAGTATCATTTCCTGTTGCTATTGCCAATCGGAAGAGTGGTGTGCATACACAGTATTTAACCAATATGCTAACGCTATCTAGGGGCTCTAAACAAGTACGCAGCGGCAATTACACGCAACGAGACTTTTTTATTGTACTTCCAGCGCTGCTCTTTTCCGCACAATCTGCAGGCCAGTTATTCAGTCTGGCACCAGAAGTGACACGGGCAAAAGCTGCCGCGCAAAGCGTATTTTCATTGCATGATGAAAAGCCCACAATCATGACAGAGTGCACGTCTTCGGCGACAAATACCACACCAGACACTGTCGGCTTACTATCTGAATCTACAGCCTCCGCTTCATACGGTACTTTTGGCGTCCGAGGAGAACTCGAGTTCCGTAACGTCAGCCTTCACTATGAGAGTCGACCGACTGTCCCTGCATTGAATGATGTGTCTTTTCAGATCCGACCAGGCGAGAACGTGGCATTCGTTGGCCGTTCAGGTAAGAGCTTCTCAAAAGACTGTAAGACAATGGCTGATTTTGTTGCAGGGGCTGGTAAATCGAGTACTATTCATCTGATAGAACGGTTCTTCGATCCAACCTCTGGGCAAGTATTCCTCGATGGTCAGGACATCCGCCAAGAGTCCGTTCGTGACCACCGCGCCCGTCTAGCACTAGTGGTAAGTTGATACTGGAATCATCCCTCATTCTTCTAAGCCAGAGTGACTGACGCGAGTAGGAGCAAGAGCCGGACCTCTTCCCCGGTTCAGTCAAGTTCAACATTGGTCTTGGTGATCGCCCAGGTACCACCAGTAGTGATGCAGACATAGAGCGTGTGGCCAAAGAGTGCGAACTGCACAACTTCATCATGAGTTTGCCAGAAGGCTATAACACCGAAGTTGGGGCGCATGGTTCCAAGCTCTCTGGTGGCCAGCGTCAGCGTCTCGCTATCGCCCGAGCACTCATCCGTGATCCGGAAATTTTACTGCTCGATGAAGCAACATCGCAGCTTGATGCAAACACGGAGAGGGACATAAGGAGAGCGATTGCTGCTGCTTCAAAGGGTCGAACGACAATTATGATTGCCCATCGACTGGCAAGCGTACAACATGCCGATCGCATATTTGTGTTTGATGCGGGACGAATTGTTGAGCAGGGCAGACACGAGGAGCTTGTGGGCCTAGGAGGCATCTATGCAGGCATGGTTGCTACGCAGGAGCTGGACTAAGCGTTTGTCATCAAGTCGAAATTTTACTGCATAGTAACGTTGTTTCCTATTGTTTTTTTTTTGCATTTCCGTACAATCAGTATGGATTGTATTATATACATGTAGCTCGGAGTTTCGGTATTTCTTTCCCGTCTGTTAGTTTTTCTATCTTGTTCTTTGCACAAACACCCGGCAGACCGAGTTGCTAGATGATCACGTATTAGATAGTGTTAGGATAGGCTTGTAGGCACATCAAACAGACGGTTATCTTGGCCACCATGCATCGGCCTTGTTGTACAGTAGACAAGCGCTTGGTTCTGACCGATATCTTTTGGTACTAATGTCTAGGCCCTTGCCTGCAGTACAGCTTATTGTGTACGTACTTAGTTGAAGTGGATATGGGGCGTACAGGAGACTATTGGGCCTGGTCGAGACACAGATATATGCACGTGCTCCAGCAATGTGGTTGTGGATCTGCTCAAGCATTCGAATCCATTCTACCTTTTCGAATACAGTGGTAGCAAACCAGGACAACTGAGTGTTGGCAAAGGCTCAGTCCCTGAACGCCTCCTTCGTCATCAGGGTCAACCCACAGGCAGCACGGCATATGTGCATTCAGAGTGATCAGCGGTTTCCAGTGCATGTAGCTAGCACAAAGCGAGCAATAGCCCCGACCATATGCACGCACGCACACGCATCGAAGGGGACTCTAGGAGCAATAGTTAGTGTATAGTATGAGGCAGCCCAAGGCGCAAAGGCCGAGGGCGGTCCGAGGGCGGGCGGGCGAAATCTCTTCATCTAATCAGATGAACTGATGATTTTCCATCTGATAATTCTCATCAGCCAAGACACACTTGCTGGGATGAATACCCACCGCACCCCACGCCCAACACGCACTTTTCTAGTAAAGACGGGGTCAAGCGCTGCGGGGCGACAATTGAAAGAAAAAAATTTGCACGCTTGATGCGCGTCTGGGGCGTTCCGTAGTCATATCGGGGGTTTGTCTTGGGAGAGCAGGAGACTCATCTTATCAGATGGTGTGTGTCGGAAGATCAGTGACATGGGGCGCGCTTCGGCCATCCATCAAGCTTGGGCTAGCGAATCGCCAGTTTTGGTGGCACAACTGCAACTCTGCCTGGCGCCGGCCCGCAAGGGTCCTTCTACATCCACAGCTAGTTTCCTTTGCTACGAAAAGACATCGGACCATTGTCTGACGAGGGGGCTGCATGGGGCCCTGGGATAGAGACATGGATCCAAACTATGCCCAAGGACGGGTCCTGGGCACGGCTGGCCGTGGTCCCATCGCCCGGCCTACAATACATACAGAAACAATGCCCGCCGCTGTTACTTTCCCTTCCCATATCACGAGTGAAGGACAGCTCTTTGCCTTGAACAACGTGCACCTGAGAGAGAGTGCATCTGGGACGTGACCAACTTTGTAAGTTGCTCCATCGCAAACTCGTGCCGTTTGTTCGCGTCAAGTGTAGACGTCATTGTTCAATCCATCTGATATGATAAAAAATCGCTGACAGCTTGCGGTTGTGTCTTTAGCGCTCTAGGTTCCTGTTTGACTTGCAGAGTGACTGAACCCCTCTTTCACGCATCCACGTATTTGACCAGCGTTCAAGTCACCGTGACAAGGTACCAAGGTACGTCACTCGATACTTTGCTGGTTTGACAGCACGAGCCGCGATTTCGCAACATGGGCAATCGAAACTGACAGCCAGCAGTGCTACTATACACACCCACTATACCCAACAATGAGTCCCCACGTCGACATGTCATCGGGCTCGCCGGATGGTGCAGCTCCAGCGGTGCAGAAGGCGTTCAATGGCTTCCTGACAGACAACATTGATGAGAGCCAGTTCCCCGCTTTGGAGAACCGATCGCACCTTCGATATACCCCGCAAGATGAGCTGCACGACATGATTTGCGTTGGCTTTGGCCCTGCGTCGCTGGCTATTGGTGTGGCTTTGCACGATGCGCTCGATGGGACAGATGCCTCGCTAGCCGATGTTCAGGGCCTCCAGAGCAGACCACCAAAGGTTGCTTTCCTGGAGAAGCAGTCGCAGTTTGCATGGCATGCCGGTATGCTGCTACCAGGCGCAAAGATGCAAATCACTTTTATGAAGGACATGGCGACTATGCGCAACCCGCGCAGCGAGTTTACATTTCTCAACTACCTACACCAAAAGGATCGCCTAGTTGAGTTTGCCAACCTCAACACGTTTCTGCCTGCACGTGTCGAGTACGAGGACTATATGAAGTGGTGCGCCAGCTGGTTTGAAGAGGTTGTGGCATACAGCCAGGAAGTGGTCAAGGTGATGCCTGAGAAGTCAGCCAGTGGAGAAATCACCAGCTTCAACGTCATTTCGCAGAACCACCTCACAGGCCGTATCGAGTCACGAAAAGCAAAGCATGTGGTGATTGCTGCGGGAGGCAGGCCCAACATCCCCGCACCTTTCCCTACCAACCACCCCAGAGTCATCCACTCGTCCAAATTCTCGTACATGTCCAAGCAGCTTCTCAAGGACCACGATGCACCCTACAACATTGCCGTCGTTGGCAACGGCCAGAGCGCTGCTGAGATCTTTGACTTTTTACACGCAAATTACCCCAACTCACGCACACGACTACTTATCAAGGGCAGCGCACTGCGACCCAGCGATGATTCACCATTGTAAGTTGACATACATTGCGGATGTGTGTGTGTATATAGTAGAGACGAAACTAACCGACGCCAGCGTGAACGAGATCTTCAACCCCTCGCGGACCGACTGCACATACAACCGCGCGCCAAAGCTGCGCGCAATAACGCTAGTCGAAGACAAGGGCACAAACTACGGCGTCGTGCGACTGGGACTCCTCGAACACATTTACGAGACTCTGTACATGCAACGCATCCGCTATGGCAACTCGCCTGCCGAAGAAGCCCACTGGCCTCACCGCATCCTGCCCTACCGACGGGTGGTGGACGTAACGGACTCGCCGGTATGCCAGGGCGGGGTGCGTCTGCACGTCCAGGACTCGAGTGCGCTGTACTTTTCCGAGCAAGCTGGGGGCCAGGAACGTAAGGAGACACTGGACGTTGATGCCGTCTTTGTTGCGACGGGCTACCTGCGTGACCTGCACGAAACGCTGCTCAAGGACGCCAGACACCTAATGCCTGGGGGCGAGCTGGAGGGTGCCAAATGGCAGGTGCAGAGGGATTACCGGGTCAACTTTACGGAGAAGAGCGTTGGTGAGGATGCTGGGGTTTGGCTGCAGGGATGCTGCGAGAGTACGCATGGTGTAAGTTTTGCCTTGTCCTTGTTCTTACTTTTCATTTCCCTTGTCCCCCTGTTGAACTGGGTTTGGCTAACAGGACGCGCATAGCTGAGTGACACGTTGCTTTCAGTGCTGGCGACCAGGGGAGGCGAGATGGTGAGGAGTCTCTTTGAGAAGCCGGCAAAGTGGGATAACGGCCATGTGTTGGGTGGGTATGAGGTGCGCGAGTAAGATGAGAGAGCAGAAATGTCCGAGGTTGATGCCCAATGGCTGCTACGACGACGATAATGATGACAGCAATTGTTTGTTTGCGCCAATGATTACGCTGAGGAATGAGGTCTTGGCTTGATGATGTGTGATGATTTTTTTCACAAGTCTCATTACAGGTCACGGTCGTGTTTGCTGATGTCACTAGGTCCTTGGTTGTCTGCGCTGTTGAGTGCCGACAAGCGGTTCTGGGACTGGGCAGAGAGGGTTATGCTGCACTTTTATGAAAGACGTTGTTTGCATGTGGGGTCACGAGATGTTTACGGTCGTGATGGTTCCTTGCTGGGGCAGGGTGGGCGGCACATGGAATGAAGGAATGTGTGGGTACCAATCTCAGCCGCAGTGACGCGCACAAGGCGACCTTTTCCGGCAATTGGCATGGCTGCCCAAGGCCATCGGTGTGGCTTTTGCTGGTAGTAGGCCAGTTAGTAGTAGCAATATTACTACTAGTACTGTCGTATTGCTAGAGAGAGCCAGCCCAGCAATGACGCCACGGGCGAGAGCTGTGGCAGGGCAGGGCAGGGCATGAAGAGGTTGGCTGCATCCGTCGCTAGCGTGACCAAGCAGAGAAGCCCAATCCATCGAGGTTGCAACGGCGCCAACCTCAGCGCTTCGGGTACGGCTGACCTCTGCCAAACCATCCTTTTGACCCTGTGTGAATATTGTCCTGGGTGCGCCTCGTTCGTCTTGCTCCTCAAAGGCCTCTCTATCTCGGGTCACAGCAGCACTCCAGCCCATCCTCGCCGCCGCTGACCACGTAGACACACCCCGCAACAGCCACACCCGACTTATCTCTCTCCCTCTCCCTCTCCCGCATTCACACTCTCTTACACGCCCACACGCACTATACCCTCGGCCCTCCTAGACGGGACTGGCGCACCCTCCCCGTCTCGTCTCGGCCGTGTACCCTGGACCACCTCTTGCCATAGCACCACCACCACGTCAACCCCGACACCCACGGCCACGACCACCACCCATCACCACCCGCTCCCTCACAGGCTCCACGTCCATCGGCATGCTCCGCTCCCAGTGAAGCGCTCAATCTCGTCTCCCGCCGCGACTCCGTCGCCCAACCCCAACTGCCGCCCACCCACCGCCCCGACGTCATGGAGCCCCAGTGGACGGCCTACTCAGACACCCCGAGCGCCCGATATTCGCACACGATGCAATCGCCCCCGCACGCCTCGCGGGATGCCAGCGTGTCGTCGCAGATGAAGCAGGACGCCTATGCAACCCCCTCCCGCCAGAACTCAATCGCCATGCAATCGCCCGCTGGTGCTGGCGGTGCTGCTGTTGCTGCTGCCGCCGCCGCCGCTGCAGGCCCCCGCCCCGAGTACAACGACGGCGATGGTGACGTGCCCATGGAGGATGCCTACAAGCCAAGGCTCAATGCTGTGCGCCCAACCCAGCAGCAGCGCCACTCGCAGCAGTTCATCCAGCAAGAGGAGAGTGCTGCCGCGCGCAGATATTCGCCCATGAACCTCTCCCCCACATCGCCCTACTCAGGCAACCCGCAGCAGAGTGGCCAGACCTACACCAGCTTTACCCCTCAGTCCCAGTCCCAGGCGCAGGCGCAGACACAGGCCAGCCGCCAGAGCCCTACGCGCAACAATCCCTACATGTCGCCGCCCAGCAGCTACTACTCTCCGCCATGTATGTCGAGCGTTGCCTGCCCAAGCTTGATTTCTTTAAACACCCTCGTATACTGATTGTTCTTTTTTGCTCTAGCCTCCCGACCACATGCGCCCCAACTGCCTCCCATTCAGTCCAACATGGGCCAAGAGAGCTTCTATCCGCAGTCTGCGACGGCACAGCTGAATGCTGTGTACAACAGAGACAACCGGTCACCGCGCGCGACTTCCAATTCCAACTCGAATCCTCCGCACCTGCCGCCCATTGGACGAGGACCGGTTCCCAAGTTCGAAAAAGTCTCCAACACAGCCGACTTGCAGCCTAAGATCAATGCCCAACCGCCATTCCGTCGCGCCAACCCAGAGGGAGGCTTCATCAGTGTATGTATCACTCCATGTCTAAGCAGTGAACTCTACTGACACAATTGAATAAACAGCCCCTCCAAGCTCTCACTGCCCATCTGCCTATGACGTACAAGCTGTGCAATGGTGGATTCAACTACCAATCGTCGCGAAATCCCCGTCGCGTCCTAACCAAGCCCAGCAAAGGAGTCAAGAATGACGGTTACGACAACGAGGACAGCGACTATATTTTGTATGTCAACGACATTCTGGGATCGGAGGAATCTGGACACAAGAACCGCTACTTGATCTTGGACGTGCTGGGACAGGGCACATTCGGACAAGTCGTCAAGTGTCAGAACTTGAAGACGCAGGAGGTAGTAGCCGTCAAAGTGATCAAGAACCGGACAGCATACTTTAACCAGAGTATGATGGAAGTCTCCGTGCTTGATTTGGTAGGTTGTTCCTTTGCAGGATACTGTGGGCAGCTGCTAATGAGGCGCAGTTGAACAAGCAGATGGACAAGAACGATGACCACCACCTGTTGAGACTCAAGGACACTTTTATTCACAGGCAGCATTTGTGTCTGGTCTTTGAGCTGCTGAGTGTCAACCTCTACGAGCTGATCAAGCAGAACCAGTTCCGCGGACTGTCGACGACCCTAGTTCGCGTCTTTGCGCAGCAGTTGATTAACGGATTGGCACTGCTCGGGAAGGCCAAACTCATACATTGTGATTTGAAGCCTGAGAACATTCTGTTGAAAAAGTACGTACACTAGTCTTTACATCTGAGGAAGTGTTTAACAGCATGACAGCCTTGAAAGCCCAATCATCAAGATTATCGATTTCGGTTCCGCGTGCGACGAACGCCAAACTGTGTACACATACATCCAGTCACGATTTTACCGTTCGCCAGAAGTTCTGCTTGGTTTACCATATTCGGCCGCAATCGACATGTGGTCACTGGGCTGCATTGTCGTCGAGCTATTCCTCGGTCTGCCACTTTTCCCAGGTTCATCCGAATACAACCAGGTTTCGCGGATAACAGAGATGCTCGGACTACCACCACATTGGATGTTGGAGATGGGCAAGCAGTCTGGAGAGTTTTTTGAAAAGTCGCAGGACGAGTACGGTCGCAAGCAGTACCGGCTCAAGTCCATGGAGCAGTATTCCAGGGAGCATGGAACCAAGGAGCAACCTAGCAAGAAGTACTTCTCCGCCACGACCCTGCCAGACATCATCAAGAACTACCCCATGCCGCGGAAGAATATGAAGCCGAACGAGATTGAGCGAGGTGAGCAGCATCAATTCCATATTCAAGTCTTACAACTAACACGTGGTAGAAATGGGCAACCGGGCTGCCTTTATCGATTTCGCTCAGGGATTGCTAAACCTCAATCCCCTTGAACGCTGGACCCCCGCTCAGGCGAAGCTTCATCCGTTTATCACACAGGCCAAGTTTACTGGGCCGTTCGTACCTCCAATGACGCTCAAATCCAGCTCAAGCCGATCGCCAGCACCGGGTGTTCAGGAACAACAGCGATATGAGGGCTTGAGCAGACAGCGACAACAGCAACAACAGCAAGCGGTCGCGCAGCAGCAACAGGCGCAGGCAGCCCAACATGCCGCCTATGCAAACATGCAGATGAACCAATACGCTGCCGCACAGAGCCCGCAAGCTCAGCAAAATCCCTACAACATGTACACACCCAACCATCAAGGTGCACCGCCACCTTATCCCTCCCAGGCAGCACAATATGGTCAGCCCATGAACATGATGCAGCCGCAACAGCCACGGCAATATAACCAGCCTCAGAACCTCTATGCGCAAGCCACGACCCGTGCCGGACGACAACGGGCAACGACAATGGATCAGCAACAGTCGGGGCAGTCAGGTATTCCACCTGCGCTGCAGAGGGTTATGAGTCACTTGGACCCTAATGCGCCTGTGCGCCTACAGCCATCACCGGCATACTACCCACCTCCACCTGATGGCGCGCCAGAGAGCGCAAGCAGTGCCAGGCGAAGAGGGTCGCGGGCTGGCAACTCGAACCGTAGCCACAACTTTGTGCGCAATCTCGAAGACCGCACACTTGAAGAAGGATTTGTGGGCCAAAACCACTGGCAATGATGAACTGGATTGTTGCACTGATACACAAAGACGGGAAAAGGCGCCGTGTGCAACACGGAGATGCGGCGTTTTGATTTCCTGTTGATATCCCCCTTTCCCGTCCCCCAGAGTTCGTTGGTCAGCAACATTGTCTATGGTATGAGTAGGAGAATAAGAAGAAGCTATGGAAGCGAGGAACACAACTCGGAGGGACCGCGCGGGCCGCACCATTGTCCATACCGGTTTGCACGAGGCTATACGGCACCATATTGCGATGCTCAGCCCGCTCAACTGGCTTTGCATGGATTCGCAACAGGCGCTCGTGAGTCAGGGCGATTACTTCTGCAGATTGCACCAAAAAAATTCGACCATGATGGTAAATTGGTAGCACCTTTGACCGGACGGTTACCTGGACAGAGGATGGACTGGTTCCCACGTGTGACAGGAGGAAACAAGAGTGGGTGGCCTGGAAATGGTGATACCAGAGGTGAAGGATGTGGTGGACGGCGGCAAGTGTGTGTAATTCTAGCAGTACCCCCTTTCCCTGACAAAAACGCTTGTTTTGGCTATGCCAGTTGTTGTAGCACTGCGCCTTTGCTTTGGTGTGCGCCTTGAATGCGGGCTTGTTATTGTGTATTGATATTTAGTCCCGAGTTTTGTGCTGGATCTAATTATTCTGATGACGTACATGGTGGCGATGCTGGAGGAAGAGACAGAAACGGAAACTGTTGAAAATACAAAAAACCTTTGCTATTAATATTCAACTCTCGCAAGATGACTGCGACATGCCTGGTGCCTTCTGCCTCTGAGGTGAGAGAGGGCAGGTTCGCGTCCATATTGGGTTAGGCGCGGGGCACACAGTCATGGCTTAGCGCTGGCTCGAAATTCGGTTGGAAAGTTGCAGCAACGCGGGCAGAAAGTGACTCTCTGTAAACCCACACGGCGCCCGCCACCCATACAAAACCCCCCCTTCGATCCCTCGGGCAAATTCCCACTCTCGAGACCAGCAACCATGGCGTCCCGCTTCTTTGCCGCCAGCGACAGCTCCTCGGACGAGTCCAGCGAGGAGGAGCTTTACTCCAACGACGAGGAGTCTGAGCAGGAGGACAGCGAGCAGGACTCGGACGATGATTCCGATGACGACGATTCCTCGGACTCTGGCTCAGATATCGGTGCCGCCAGGTTCTTGAAGGACGCTGACAGCGAGAGCGAAAGCGACGACGAGGATGTGAACAAGGTGCTGAAGAGCGCCAAAGACAAGCGTTTCGACGAACTCGAGGCGACGATTCGCCTTATCGAGAACGCGCAGAGGATCAACGACTGGGCCGTCATTTCTGAGCGTATGTGGAATGTGCGTCTTGGCGGGGCAGTGGGACAGATGTGCTGACATGGACGCATACAGAATTCGACAAACTCATCCGCCAGGTGCCTACCCTGATCAAGCAGAACGATGGCAAAATCCCCAAGCTGTACATCCAGGCCATTGCCGACCTCGAGACGGCCGTCATCGAGACGCACGAGAAGCAAAAGGTCACACCCAAGAAGATGAACGCCGTCAATGGCCGTGGTTTCAACGCTGTGCGCCAGAAGATCAAGAAGCACAACCGTGACTACGAAAAGGACATCAATGCGTACCGGGAGAACAAGGAGGAGTTTATGCGCGAGGAGGAAGAGGAGGTTGTGCAGGCGCCAAAGGAAAAGAAGAAGAAGAACAAGATTCCCCAGCTCGCCCCCGAGGTCGTGGACCAGGCGACAGACGATGGCTTCATCACTGTCGGCGCTGGTGGCAAGGCTGTTCTGTACACACCCGAGGGAATTCTCAAGCACCTCCGCTCTATTGTCGAGCAGCGTGGTCGCAAGAACTCGGACAAGCTCGAGCACATCAGGACACTGGAGAAGCTGTTCGACGTGGCCATCAACGACTACCAGAGGATTCGCGTTCTTTTGACTCTCATCTCTACCCGCTTTGACCTGACATCTGGCACTGCCAGCCACATGCACCAGGATCAATGGAAGCTGTGAGTGTGCCTTGAACGATTTGCAATGATTTGCCCACTGACCTTGATCTAGTGCCGACCAAGAATTTGGCAAGCTGCTGCAGATTCTCGAAGACAGCAAGGAAATTGTTGTCATTGAGAACGCCGAGGAGTGGGAGGATGACGAGAAGCTGCCTACCATTACACCAGGCGAGATCTTCCGCATCCCTGGCAGCATTGTTTCGTTTGTTGAGAGGCTCGATGACGAGCTCACTCGCTCCCTCCAGCACATTGACCCGCATACTTCTGAGTACATTGAGCGCCTGACCGACGAGGCCCTCCTTTACGCTCAGCTTGTACGCACCCTGGTGTATGTCGAGAAGTTGAAAAAGAACCCCAGCCTAGATCTGCCTCAAGAGCCACTGAACCGCATTGTCATGCGGAGATTGGAGCACGTCTACTTCAAGGTATGCATCTACTTTAGCATTCAAGCAATGACTTAACTAACGTCTGCAGCCCTCGCAAGTCATCACCATCCTCGAGAACAACGTATGGAAGGCTATTCCCGAGAGCCTTGACTCGGAAATCACGCCCCGTTCCATTTCCAACGACACTGCCTCGCTGGTTCAGACTCTGTGCACATACCTCTTCCGTCACAGCGAGGGCATCATCCGCGCTCGTGCGATGCTGTGCCAGATTTACTTCCTGTCCCTGCACGACCAGTACTACAAGGCCCGTGACATGATGCTCATGTCCCATCTGCAGGAGACTATCAGCAACTTTGACGTCAACACTCAGATTTTGTTCAACCGTGCGCTCGTCCAAGTCGGCCTCTGCGCTTTCCGTGCGGGACTGGTCTACGAGGCGCAAACCTCACTGCAAGAGATTTGCGGTAGCAACAGGCAAAAGGAGCTTCTCGCACAAGGTCTGCAAATGCAGCGCTACTCCCAAATCTCACCCGAACAGGAGCGTCTTGAGCGCCAACGACAGCTTCCATTCCACATGCACATCAACCTTGAGCTACTAGAGTGCGTCTACCTGACCTGCTCCATGTTGCTTGAGATTCCTCTGCTCGCACAACTTGGTTCATCACCGGACCTAAGGAAGCGAGTGATTAGCAAGACATACCGCCGTCTCTTAGAGTACCATGAGCGCCAGATCTTCACTGGCCCTCCTGAGAACACGCGCGACCACGTCATGCAAGCATCCAAGGCGCTGTCTGCTGGAGAGTGGAAGAAGGCTGCCGAGTTCATCAACTCAATCAAGATCTGGGAGCTCATGGCCAACTCGGAAAAGATCAAGGAGATGCTGTCTGCACAGATCCAAGAAGAGGGCCTGCGGACATATCTCTTCACCTATGCTCCTTTCTACGACACACTCGCCATCTCCACACTAGCGGGCATGTTTGAACTCCCAGAGCGCAAGGTCTCTGCCGTCGTGTCCAAGATGATTTCCCACGAGGAACTCGCCGCGGCGCTTGACCAGGTCAACTCGGCCATCATCTTTAGAAAGGGTGTTGAGCTGTCAAGACTCCAGACTCTGGCACTCAGCCTGTCAGACAAGGCATCAGGCCTTATCGAGTCCAACGAGAAGACGCTCGAGCAACGTACACAGGGCACAGCGAATGCGTTTGAGAGGCAAGGCGGACGCGGTAACCGTGGTGGTAGGGGAGGCGGTGGTCGCGGTGGCGGCAGGGGCGGTGGCGGTGGCCCAAGGGGAGGCAGGAATCAGCAGTTTACAGGCGGTGCGTTGGGACGCGCTATTCAGGCTTAAGTTTAGACGTGCGTGTGTGTGTGTGCATGTGTGTCTGCCTCTTCTCTAGCATCTATGGGGGTTTTCCACACGGCGAAATATATGACGGGTTTTTTCTTCTTCATCTTCTCTTGATAGGACTATTACCCTCGCCGTCTTGTTTTTTTGGTGGGTAGCTACTAGTTTTCCTCATGTGTTACACGATGATGATGATGATAATGAGGTTTCGCTTGCCTAGCTAGCTGGTTTAGATGGTTGGACTGGTATGCATGGTGGCTTACAAGTGCGATGGAAGGAAGTCACATAGGAAGAAGAATGAAGATAAAAAGCGTGCAATCATTAGTGTACTATCTTGTGCTTTTTCTTCTTCTCCTCCTTATAATCTGTGATTATACAACTCCTCAGACTTTGAATGCTAGGTTATGATAAGCGTAAGATTGAATGAATTCACTTGTATTACTTTACCAATCACTACATCGTTTCTTAAAATATGTGATGTTTTGTGCATGGGTGAAGACAAAGAAAAGACTGCGTGGAACGATGATATCACCATGATGCCTTTTTTGGAGGAATATTGAGAATCGTCTATGATTTCGGAATGTACTAATCAATGCCAATGGACAAAAAGAAGGGTAGAGAGGGAATAGGTATAGCATTGATGATGTTGGGAAATAAAAAAAAGAGGGGTGAATCCAAAGGATTCGGTACTCAGCTGTGGACGGATGGATGATCGAAATCCAGACCTCCCGCAATTTTGCTTGATGCAAAGCGGGCGCTCTACCACTGAGCTATACGCCCTTGGTGATTATGAATCTTTCATTTTTACAATAATATATATACTGCAAAAAACAAAAGAGGGTTCAGCAGCTCGGAGTTAGCGGACTCAACCGCCAAGACCCTGTCGATCCACCCTCCAGACGCCAACACGCCAGATAATACGCGACTCTCCAAACTCCCTGCTTTGCCATACGTCCAAACAAAAACCACCTGTCGTTATCGCATTGCGTTGTTTCCCCCTCTGTACATATACACCACCGGTTGGTGCACTGAACCCCCCTACCCTCAATCCAACAACATGAAAGTGCGAAAAGGCATGCAATGGCCGGGTGTCGCCGTGGTGATGGTTGCGCTCTTATGTGGAGTCGCACGAGCATCTATGGGCGACCACTTGCCTGAGTTCAAGCAGTGTGTGCGAGTTTGTATGGAGGCGAATTGCGGGGAGGGGAAGGGGGTTGATATACGTATGTTTAATTTCCCCCAATGCACCACATCTTCTTTATTATTTGGGAGCGGGACATGAGGAAATGGAAGAGGTAGCTAACGCATGATAGCATTCCACCGTCGCCTCCTCCTCTGGGACTGCCCTTCCGAATGCGACTACACGTGCCAACACATCATTACGCAGCAGCGGCTTGCGCGCGACCCGCCTTACATGCAGCCCGTGTACCAATTCCACGGCAAGTGGCCGTTCTATCGTTTCCTCGGGGTCCAGGAACCGTTTTCGGTCATCTTTTCGTTGTTCAATTACCTCGCACACGACTGGGGTATGGCGCGCCTGCGCGAACGCATCCCCGCCTCGTATCCTCTGCGGAAATACTACTTGATGTTTGGCTATGTGGGGCTGGCGAGTTGGACGTTTAGCATGATTTTCCATACAAGGGACACTGGGCTCACGGAGAAGCTGGATTATTTTGCGGCGGGCGCGAATGTGCTGTATGGGCTTTACTATGCGCCGATTCGGGTCTTCCGACTCGATCGCCCGGAGCCGAGGAAGCAGAGCTTGCTAAGGCTGTGGACGGGGCTGTGTATCGTGCTGTATACGTTGCATGTTTTGTACCTGTCGCTGTGGTCGTGGGATTACACGTACAACATGGCTGCCAATGTGGTGGTGGGGATCGTGTCGAATATCCTGTGGAGCGGCTTCAGTTATGTGCAGTATAAGAAGATTGGGCGCACGTGGGCGGTTTGGCCCGGTATCTGCGTTGCGTGGATCGTCATGGCGATGAGTTTGGAGTTGTTGGATTTTCCGCCGTGGAAGGGCATGATTGATGCTCATAGTCTGTGGCATCTGGGCACTGTGGTGCCGACCATCGTGTGGTACAAGTACGTTTTTTTCCCTTTCTTCATTTTTAAACGCAAAAGTTTCATGGCTAACCCATTCACTCACAGTTTTCTCCTTCGAGATGCGCAAGAGGATATTGCAGGTACGCGGCTTAAGGATTAATGGAAAAGAGATATTGCTTTCTCTTGTCTTTCTTTGTTTTGAGAAATCTTTCTCTTATTGTCTCATCTACTACATGTATACCGCTCCGTCACTTACCACATGCGTTCCAGGAAACCTGCCAACAACTACGTCTCGTGGGGGCGTTTGGAAAGACAAGCATTAAGAAGTTTGGGTGAACTTATCGGCGATAGAGAAAAAAATATATATATATCATGCACTGCTCCTTGCATAGTCTGCTGGTGTGATAGTTATCCAAAGTCTTTCAAATTTTTCAAACATATTTCACACTGTCTACTGAACATATATATCAAATGTTTTTGCTTGTATTGATAAAAAAAAAGGTATCGTAATCTACGCCGTTGTGTCCAGGACAGTGGTATCGAAACGAGAGTGTAAGGTCTCTAGTAACCCAAAAACAGAAAACAAAATAGTGGGCGAAAGAGGAAAGCAAAATCCAGACAGAAGAAGAGTGCACTCCGTGACCCAGGCCGTAAATAAAAACCATTGATATATACATTTAACTAACGAAAAAAAGAAGAAATATGTGACCCGCACACTCCTTTTTATTTTTTTTACTCGTCGGGAATATTCAACGGCGCGCCCGTCCACTGTCCTCCCGTCAAGCCCCTGGTAAAAGCCGTAATGTCGTCTCCCGCCGTCTGAAAAAACACGTACAAACTATCCCACGGTTCGGGACCATGCGTGTCTTTGTACGCCGTAACCGTCATGTGCGTGCCTCCGAGCGCTTTTACGGGCCCCGCAGGATCCGTAATCGCAAACGTCTCGTCTTTCACAAAAGTGGTATTTTCGCCCGCATACGTCACGTTGTAACCCTGGATTGTGCGGTCGGCCATTTGGGCGTAAAAGTAGGTTGTGTAGCCGAGCGAGGTGATGGGGTATACGTTTCCGATTGCGGCGTTGGAGGCGTTTTGCCAGGAGTTGATAGGGTGAGTTTCGGTCGAGGGTAAGCTGACGTTTGTGTCTTTCCACCAGAATTCTACGGCGTTGTTCTTGTTGGCCATCATGGCGTACGTGGTTGTGCCTTCGCCCCAGGAGTAGCAGCCTACACCTGCGTGGCCGTTAAAGCCCGCCCATGGCTTGAGGGAGACCCATGTGTCGTCCTGGCGCCCGCTGTACCATGCGTATTGTGCAAACGTCGAGTCGTCGGTCGCGAACCAGAGATTCATTCCCTGCGAGTTTTCAAACGGCTTGGTGTTGTTAAGACCAGAGGCGGTTGGGAATTTGGTGTAATCTTCGTCGCCGTAAAAGTTGCCTTTCCAACAGGCTTGCAGGCCCGTGGTGGGTGAGTCAAAAGCTTTGAGGTTGAGGTCGTTGAGGGAGCCATCTTGCCAAATGTCAGTAATGTTGTCCTGGGTTACTTGTCTGATGGTGTTGTTGCGGTCTACGTAGAAGATGTGTGTCTTGTGCTCGTTAGTGAGAAATCAATGGAAGGATAAACAACATCACAAACATATTGGGTGGCGTTGATCGCAAAGGCCACAGCGGATATGGGCGATGCGTCTTTTACGCCGCTGGCTACGGTCTGGGCTTTTGTGCCACCAATCCACTTTTGATCAGTGCCGTACTGCATGAAGCGAATGTCGCCTGTATGATGCTGAAAGTACAAAGTAAAGATTTTACGTTGGCCTTGATTCCATGATTCTCCAGCAAGCGCAATGCCAGTGCCGTTGAACGCGCCCTTCTTAGACACGTACTTGGCACCGAGAGCACCGCCAATGCATAATTGCGGTTTTTCGCGACAGAAAGGATCAGCTGAGTTGTCTCTGTATTTAGAGTTAGCATGTCACAACTTGGAAGTGGTTATTAGCATCATTCTTGTAGGACGTACGAATCATCATTTTGCAGGCCGAGGCCCAAACCGAGACCTAGAGCGAGGCCGACAACGGCGAGTATAACCACTCCGAGCAGGATAAAAAACGTTCGCTTTTTCAAACCACATTTCCTTTCCTCCTTTGGCGGTGGGACTACTGGCTCAGGAGCATTCTCGGGCGCATCAGATGGATCGACGTGCTCCTTGAACCCATAAGGTCTTACGTGAGGCGAGGCGAGGGTGGTCCCGCCATGTGATGAAGGAGACATTGGCCGGCCGACTTGAGGGTATAGACTGAACTGGCCTGGCACAACTTGAGGCGCCGAGAAGTCTGGTGTTGGGGCGATAGTGGTTGCATGTTGATTGTGTGGAGTCTCTTTTTCCGTCGAGTACCTGTACCAAGCTCAGAACAATGCACAATGGTGTGAAAAAAAAGCAATTTGGACGTGTCGTTCTATGAGCAGATGCAGATGGATATGCGTTGAATCAGTCGTGTACATACCCTTGTTGATAGATTTCGTAGTTCTGTGGTGGTGGTGGAGGGTGCCGCGAATGCTCCAGGTCGTACGGCAGCGGCGGTGACACAGTCGGCGGGGAGCCTTGGCTTGTATACGTGTGCGACGCGGTCGGTGTAGGGTATTGTTGGTCATGTTCCTGGAACTGAGGAGGAGGAGGAGGAGAACTCAATTGATTCTCTCTGTAACTGTGGGCACTGCTCAAGTCGTCACGGTATTCCTCACGTCGATCCATCTTGACCCATTGAAAGGATGAGAAGGGGCAGGAAGGGTGGGTCAGGCTCTTAACAAACAGGTAGGACCCTAACAGTGGGAGCTCATGCCGGGTGGGTATGTACCTAATACAGTTACGCCCTGGTCGGCTAATACGGGAGAGCGACTTTGAAGTGTCAAGTCAGGGTAAAACGCATAACAAGAACGCCTGCATGCACCTGGGTTACCCATTTACGCAGCTAGGCATGCCGCTTACACCCACAATAAGCAACAGCTGTTAATTTGTGTCGATTGTCAAGCCAATGAGGCTTGGCTGGACTGGACTCACCGTCAGCACCATCATCCGTGCATGGAGATACAGCGATCGAGGGTGCCCATTCGTCGCTGGCGAGGTATATGCCCTCAGTTCCTATCATAGCTTATACCAGAACGAGCCAAATATACGATACGATCGGCCGGCCGGATATCTCGTATAACCGTCCTAGCTTTCCCATGGGAACAAGAGCAGACGGCGTCGCCTGCTAAAGTTCGCCCTCGATCTACATACTAGGTTGCGCTGTGCAATGACGAATCACAATGCGAAAAAAGGCGGTAGACTTCTGGAAACTCGCCAGTGTAACCTAGAAACGGCTGTCACAGCTGGAGCCGGAGGTGGCGTCGGGGCTGGAGGGCAGGCTAAGATTAGGTTGATGATTCGTGGATGGGTGTCTCCTGCATGCACTGCTCCTCATGTCAGTCCCGCTGATCGTAGCTCAGCTCGGGGAGGAAGAAAGCTTATTATTTGCCAGTTTGGACATTGGTGTGGCGGAGGGAGCAGTTGAGGTGACTTTCTTTTGGGACCGGGCGGAAGAATGCTGAAGCACTTCCGGCGACCCCGCAACGGCAAGCTTCGACGGAGGGCCCGGCTTACCGCCAGTACAGTCGGCTATGGGATGCCTTCAGATGGCGATGCTAATTTGTGTCTTTGACCCATTGGCATGCTGTGTGAATGGGGTTGTGGGTGCGACTATGGGTATGGTTTCTGAAGCTATTCACTAGCCGCTCGCGCACTACGTAGGTGGTGCACTTTGTTACACTCTGATAGGTAGCTTCCCTCGGCGAGTATCGTGCCATCAGGCCGAGACTCGAATCTAAACTTTGCAACCACAAAATCCATGGTGCGCTGGGACTGATGCTTGTCTTGACTTGGAATAGATGCGCAGGGTCAGCACTGGCGCCCTTGTTGGTCGTCTTAGGTGATCCATGATATGAAGATCAGCAACTGCGCAAGGAAAAGGGTAAAATACAATCCGTTTTCTTTCCTGCGCATCCAAAAAAAGCGATCAAGAACGGAACAAAGCCACGTAGAGTACGCTTCGTGTCTCTCAGGCCTGTATGACCGTTTCTAGTGCTGGAATCTCTTTTGTCGAGAGGCATTTGCACAAAAGCACTGACCGTTCGCAATGGCGCGAGTAAGTACCATGCTCTCGACGCCCGAGCATTATCAAGCAAAGACATTGGATATGTCACGTTTCAGTCATGTCGCATTGCCGGTTCGCTAGTCGATTGTCTTCTAGAAGGGCCGCAAAGTATTGTATTGACTTCTGCCCAGAGGAGTGGTTTGGCATGCATTGCTCCGAGTTGCGTGTTGCAACATGCCTGCTTGGCTCACATTGTCTCGAAGATGTAAACAGAGCGACATCAAACAACTCTGATACAATATTTGCATTCTCGAAACCAGAGTCGGGTGAATGCTTCGGTAGATTTTGGACAGCCTTCGGGAATGTTTGCGGAAAGTCGCCAAACGTTGCGAGGACCGACTTGTTTGTGCTCAAGGAAAGATGGTCAGGCTGCTCATGAACAAGATATTTCATTCTGGGTGTCTTGAAACATGTCTTTGAGCTGAATAATACAAATGAGATGCTCAAAACATCGAGGCCAAATGGCATGTGCAAATGC
This sequence comes from Bipolaris sorokiniana ND90Pr, assembly GCF_000338995.1. NCBI lineage: Eukaryota > Fungi > Ascomycota > Dothideomycetes > Pleosporales > Pleosporaceae > Bipolaris > Bipolaris sorokiniana. The sequence goes on from NW_006911915.1 coordinate 113,193, forward strand.
GAAGCATTGGTAGTAAGTAGACCATCTGCTAGACACGCTAAATATAGGTTTTGGGGTCAGCAACTGACGCGCTCTTATACAGATATTAAACTGGCTTGAGGGGCGCACAATAAATAGAGACACCGGTGAGAAGGCTACACAGACTATAAGGGGCTCGATTGAGTGAAACGTCACGATGGCACGCAGCTAGGTATGCTTGCGGTCCCGGCTTTCTGAGCCAAGTAAGTAGGTATGCCTACTGTAGAGTTGCTACTCATGTTCCACACCCAACCAAGCCAGGTCTTTGCACCGCGTAAGTATACCATGTATTCAGACACTTTATGTCGATGCGCCACGGAAATGATGGTAAAATATGAGGCTAGCATCGGCGCCTTTAAGATTGCACTGAAAAGGCCATAGCGGAAGTTGGGGTAGTGACTGTTGGTAGCCCGACACAAGCCTTGTTCTCTGGCGAAGGCGGAATATGTACTATCGCAACCACTATCGAGCAAACCATACGTTTTCTCCTGTCAGATGCGGGCGCTTTTCGGCTGCCGAGGGAATGATGTTAGCGAAGCACACAGCCATGTTGTGTTGGATGTTGCGGGGTTCGTGGCACGGGGAGGGAGGTCGTATGACGGTCATCAGGCCAAGTGCGGGTTGGTAAGTGATGTGAGAAGGATTGACAGCTGGATTTGGTGCATCACAGCACTGGCGCGAGACGGTGTCAGACTGGTCAGCATGGGCTCTCAGCAGGCTTGGGTGGTGATAATATGTGCGTGTGAGGATAGTAGCATTCGTGAGCAGTGTACTAGTGTATATTTAGACGTCACATGACCATAATGATAGTCACATCACGTGCACTAGCACATGCACAGGGAACGCCTGCACCTGCATCGCCACAGTCCGGCCGCAGCCGCAGCCAAAAAGACCAAAAAGACAATTAAATGAGTCAGGCATGACGCACAGTCCTCTCAGCCCACACAGCCCGCCCGCTCTCTCCGCCCGAAACCAGGCCAGGCGAGACGGCGACGGCCCTTTCTTTGTCCCCTTTGCACAGACACATCCATCTTAACCCTCACCTTCACCACCTCCCCTAGCACTGAAGACGCGACCCTCCTCGCGCTCTCTGGTGACGCGCTTCACACAACCATCCGTTCACACACCCGTAGCGAACCTCCCTCTCGCTCTGTCCGGCCCCTCCCCCCACTTCAGCAGCCGACGCCGACCCAAGAGCACGGCAAAACCCCGCGCGACATCTCACGAACATTCTACCCATATCCACCAGGACCAAGGAATGTGCTGCTACTCCCCCACAATCATGGCTTTTCCCCGGTACTCCAACCTCCCTAAGATCGAGAAGTCGGGCGACGTTGTCGGCACTGTTCGTCGCGTCTAAGCGCGGCGTCCACAAATCGGTTATTTTCTCTCTACCTACCTAGAGCCTGTTGGCCAACAAAAAAAGAAAGATTGCACATCCAAGGAGACCTCTCTCCCTGTAGACTGTCCCGGTTGTTTGCATCCACAACCGTTTGCTGGGTGACGGCGGAATCTACACGATCCGACAAAGCCTTCACCCTTTACCATCATTGTGCGTTGCGCACAACGGCTGCGACCGCATTGTTCGCTCCAGCCAACGAATAGACGCTCACTAGAAGCTCATTCACGCCGCCCTTTTTGCTCCCACAAACCTCCTGGCACCAGTCGTCACATTCGGCTCACCCGGACAGCTGAACCGTGGTTTTCCAACACCGTGACGTAGTTTGTGTTCTCCAAAATCCCCTCCACACATCACATTTCTGGGCCACCACGCTCTCAAAAAATCATCGCGCTTCTCAACAACACCTGGTTACAGACATAACCTCCCATCAAAAACCTAGCACCTGTTTTCATCACGCCGATACCACACAATACCATGGCCCATCCGAAAATCCCCGCCAGCGTCATTCTGTCGCCGCGCGAACTAAAACTGTACAAGCGTTGGCAGTGCTTGCACGCAAACATCCGACCAAATGAGCAAGGCTACATTCCCACAGCCGGCGAGTACGAAGATTTTCAACAATGGCTGAAGCGACAAGACTCTGGCTATTTTTCCGACATATTCGACGACATTACTGGCCACATCGCACCTCCCACTTCCGAAACCAACAAGTCCACATCAAACTCGCCCGTTGCATCAGTCTGTCAGCACACCATGCACCCAACAGCAGCCGGCCAACTTCAATCCCGATGCCCTGTGTGTACAATTGACATGCACGTCAAGTACATGCACGTATTGTCGCAAGCCCTTGAGAATGCAGGTGGCCGTGCACCATCATGCACTCTGACTAGCTCCGAGCATCAAGACACCGTCTACAATGCGTGGTGCAAAGGCAAGATAGGCGCACTCAAAGAACTCTCGGTTATTGAAAACATGGCTGCACAAGAGGCTGAATGGTCAGCACGGCATCCAGAAGAGAGTCACGAAAATGTACAAACCGCGTCCAAGGCACTAGACCTGTATTGGGCCGAGACCACCGGACGTGTAGATGAGCGACCGCGTCCCAAAAGGGATTCTGCTGTTGCATTCGCAGAAGATACGGATTTCGAGCCCGGAAGACCTAATCCGTACTTTCATCGGAGATCACCGCGCTACGAACCCGGCAAGTACACTGTGGTTGACAATGGTGACGACCATGACGAGGACATGATCTCAGAAGACTCGGAAGACTACTCTCACGCAAAAAGTTTTCATGTCACTGGTGCTGAAGAGCCAGTCACCGAACTGCTTGAGTCGTTCCAGAATCTTGACACAATCGATGAAATCGAAGATGACGATGGCGATAGTGACTGGGAAGACGTCGAATCTGACGACGAGTACAGTGATGAGGATAGTGAGGGCAGCTGCACGTATTGGGAAGTTGAGGAGGAGGCGAGCTTCATCGTCTTCGGCGAGGATTGAGCTATTCTCAACGCTAGCCCTGTACAAAGGCTACCATCGCTACGCCGAACTACATGCCACAAAATCACTGTATTGAAGAAGCATACCTTTCACATATGGCGGAGGTGCACACGAAGGGAGAAGCAAGAAAGAGACACGCCCGGCCCGGGGATAGAAGAGCATCACACAAGAGCAGAGGATTACTCATTCGAACTGTACATATACATTCAAGAGCCATGCAAGATTAGAGCGAAGAAAGGGTTCAAAGTGCTTGTCCCTGGCACTCTATCATCATGAAAAAAGACATGACATTACCCGTAGTATACAACATGCACGGCAAGAGGTTCAATAGGAACTCTCAAGTTATCATCAGTAACAAACAAAACAAATGTTAAACAACTTTTGATCTCTTCATCACCGGATGATTCTTTTCTCGTCCAAGAACCATATGACGCACACTGATATGCTACTGTCAGACTAAGCATAAGTACACAAGACGATGCATTGTCGCCACGGGTTCATGCCGCATATCCTTCTCTGGTGCTTCCACATGGAATCACCTTGTTGGTCCACGCGGCAGTCGACATGCACAGTGCCTGGGAAACAGTAGCGTGTGCCAGTTTTCGAAGGTGATTGTTTCAAGTGGCCTGATGGTCTTACCTAAGGGGGGAGTTGCTGATGCGGTTGTTTGGGGCTGTAGGGGTTCTAGATGCGTTTGTGGGGGGGTTTTTTTTTCATAGTTTCTGGCTGATTGGTTCTTGATGAGGTTGGGAGGAGGAGGGAAAGCTGGAAGTGGTGTCTTGACAGCGAGAATGGTCAAGATTGACAAGCTGCATGCTGTATAGGTTCTAAGAATTTAAGCTAGCGCATCCAGCACAAGGTATTCAGTGAAGACACACTCGTAGCATTCCTTAAACTCCAAGCTTCCGCTGCTCAATTCTATTACCGAAACCCCCATTATTTCACTTTACACGTTTTCTTTCCATGTTTATGATAAAATCCAGTATACGATAAAAAGAAGATGAAAGTAATCGGATTTGCAAACTTAGGTGTGATACAAAAAACATAATGTCGAAATGTATCAAGATCCAAACTTCCGTTGTTCACAGTAAACAACTAGCTGAGAAGTACTATCCATAGCCCAACAACAGCAGTAGCAACACACATGATATAGAAATGAAGATATGTTTTATTAGGACACAACCGATGCAGAAAGGCCTGATTATACTGAGGCTGTCCACTTTGCAGGACGAGATAAACGCATCTTTCACTGATTCGAGAGAAAAGCCCATGTAGTCAGTGTACGATTTGCAATCAGACCTTCCCGTTGGCGATCCTAGTCTTGATCCGCTTGCTTTGAATGGAAATTCCGATTTTGAAAATAACTAGCGTGGTTTCTTTCGGAGTTGGTTTTGTGTTCTCATCACTGATGCATCTGTAAATCGCATTGGCCTGGTGAAAATTTTTAGGTTGAGATTTGAGTGTGCGGAAAATGAGATGGGGGAGTGGCGAGGAGGGCGTGGCGGGAAGATGTATGTAGTGGGTCAAGTAGAGAGGTGTTGGAGAGAGGGGCTCTTTTTTTTTCGCTCTGTAGACAGAGCGGTCATATATGGGCATTGAAGAGTGAAGAGTGAAGAGTGAAGAGTCGTATTTGTACTATGTATTTGATCTATAACCCTAGTTGTCTTCGAGTAATCGATTCTTGAAGTCTAGAAGAGAGCGATCCATCAACATTAGAGAAAAGTCTCGAGAATCTGAAAGCAAATTTGGCCTTGGTACTGACACGGCCCACAGATGATACTAGTCCTTAGTTAATCTTACAACAAGAAAAAGAAGACTCTGTAAAGAAAAGTAACGCGTGAAAATGAAGGACTAGATGGCCCATGTACTACCACTCATTTGCAGGGAAGGGATAGTATAGATGTGTGTTTTACAAGTTCAGGCGCCATACTTAACAAAGAAAAGTAGAGAACGAAAGACAATGCTGCTAAAATCATTAGGAAATCAATTTCTAGGCTTAGTATGGGAATTATTGAAACATATGCTATGAGACATCTGGAGCAATCACTTCTTACCAAAAGGAATTGGGAAAGTAGTGTTACTTATGACGGATTTCCCAATCATTTTGCAGAGCTTCTGTATCTCTTCACCGCTTTGTTTTCCATCTCCATTTTATTTCCCTTCTGGGTTTAGAGCTTTGATAGGGGAAGTTGATTAGCCTCTATCTAGATTGAGGTAGCAGATAGTGCATTAGCACCAAAAACGAAATCTACATAAAACCAGAGGTATTGTGAGAATCACAATCACTTTGCAAGTGAAGACGCGATGCAATGCATATTTATGAAGGAGATCAGGCCGAACGATCATTCCCACCACCGAGCGTTTTCATTTCTAAAAGTTCTTCGGCTAAGTCTAGAATCATACGGCAAAACTGCCTTGCAAAAGACTACCGTATCCTCCTCATTCTAAGTATCGTTAGCTGGCCGCAAATTAGACAGTCAAGGGGCTATCATCGCCAGTGACCTGTGTACATATAAACCAATATACCGTCACCAGCCTCGCATCATCTACTATTAGTACTTTCTTCTCAAACGAAAAGGTCTTGAACGCCTTCATCATGTCCCACCGCTACACAATCATGAAGTTCAATTCTTTAGCCGCCATCTTTATCTTCGCCAGCATTACCTCTGTGTGTACCCCAATGACTTAACCTTTTCCTCCTCCATAGTAGATGAACTCCGAATTAATCATTCCGAATAGGCAAATATAACCTGCCAATGCAACAGTATCGATCCATCCAAATACAGCATAGAAGGCGGAACAAGAGTCACTTGCCACGAGACAATCACTATCAACCACCAAAAGCTTGCCGGTCGCATGGTGCCCCGGGACCGCTGTTTACTGAACACGGACGGCCTGAATCTACTCTTGGATAAGATCCAGAAACAGTATTCTCAGGATTGCGCCAGGATCAATATTGCGGATCTAACTCCATGGCCAATTGCTACATGCCAGGTCGCTCAAGATTGATTGCACGGGCAAGATCTTGTGTAGTGTTGGAGCTAGGTCGTTGGTATCTTCGTAGCTGAGCTTGTCTCACTATTTAGATGCCGTGCTGGAGCTATGTGACGGATCACTTGAGAGGGAACACGTAGTAAGATTATTAGTGCCGTTTGAGGAAAAATGGTTCCACGGTTAGTGGAATTTGAACGCTCAAACCCATCGTTTCAATATACCAGTGCCTTATTATTCTGCTCCGAAGTAATGTAGCAGAGTAAGGTTAATCTTATCCCAATACCTGAATAAAATAATCTTGTATATAAAGTAATCATTAAACAAAGAGTAAAAAATGTTATTACAACCATTTATTGCAAAAATTGGCTTTTCTAATAGAAAAATAGAAAAAATCTGCTACATACTATTCGTTGTACAAGCATTAACGCAAATACTTTAGGATTAGGTAACTTCGCATATAAGCGCTCAAGGAGGAGGCACAATTTGGAAACTTCCGTCCGTATATATACATATACTCTCGTTCTCGTCCTAATGAGTCTTCCTTCTCTGCATCTGAAAACAAAAGGTGCTTTTGCAAGTATCTAGACACATTTCCGCTACAGAAATAAGCCCAGTTGAATTTATCTCTATTTTCTATAACCTACATGGTTTTTCTATCATGTTTAACCTATAACTAATACCAGTATGTATTTTGAGTAGCGAAGACATAGTCCCATTTTTTTTTTCATGAATTTAACTAATTAGAAAAGAGAGTTTAAAATAAATATCCTTGAAGACTTCAACAGTATTGAGATATCTTGATAGAGGTAGGGTATGGAATCCTTTTTCAATTGCCGATAGAAACTGTGGTGCCATAGACAGAGAGAAACTTTCTAAATAAGAAGTATCCAGTGAAGAGAGTTCTATAACGTTGTTATAGAAAGATTCTCTATATAATATTAATATACTTAACGAAGAAATATTCAAAGTTTGTCCTTGTTGGTCTCGTGTAAGTTGATCCTGTAACGCTCGATGGGAGACAAGGCACGTAACAGCCACTATAAGTAGACCCTGCATATCGGCAGACCCTTATAACTCAAACAATACAATACCTTCCATCACCCTACAGCTTTCTACTAGGACCTCTCCCCTGATGAGTTTTATTGCTTTGTTTCTCGAGAATCTCAGGGTCGGTGATTCGGGTGTTTGGCATTTGCACATGTATACCATCCTCTCCAACCCAGTCATCACCTTCACCAGCTCCACCCGCAATTGTCTCGTAATAACCGAAGCCCGGAGAAATCTTGGTCATCACTTCATCGACCTTAGTATCGATACTAAACGTTGGGTTGAGGCAGCTTCTGGGAGGCGGCACGCGTGTAGCGCATTGAGCATCACATCAGTAACACGCTGACTGGTCGTTACATGCACAAGAAAAGTCGAGTCGTTCCTTGATATTAGTCAACACAGAAGTCTTCTAAAGAGTACGGCCCATCTGCTCAGCAATAGACATAAATCTATAACCGAAAATCGACAGACGAACAAGGCCAACCATTGACGAATACGTGGCTTGTCGAGACGCGGTCTCCAAGTCGATAAGTATGCATGTGTCAGGACGTGTACCACCACATGAGGGTTGATCACTATGGTCTGAGTCTCGTCCATGATAATGGCAGGACTGCGCAGTCTTACATTGGAGCCAAGATCTTTGGGGTGGTAGACTGAGGTGCTTCTGAATCCAGTTTCCGAGTCGAAGTAGACCTGTGCCTGCTGTGTGGATGCACTGGCGTCCCTCAACTTTGCATCCTTGAGCTGATGCAAAGGACTCTTCTCGGTTATTTTGTTCAGCGGAAGCAATGTTTCCAACGCGAACATCATTGATGAAGTCCGGGTGCTCAAAGGGTGAAGTTGAATTCTTGGCGGTGTCGTTGGACAAAGGCGGACAAGAAATCACCGTCCTCAGGCTTGAGAATCATCAGAATCGTTTTTGAACCCTCACATTCTATGTTCTTGAACACCTTATATGTTATTTGTTCCTCGGTGAAGCCTTGGATTTGCAGCTCTTTAGTACTGTGGTCAATGAGGCCTTGTAGCTTGCTATCGATCAAACATACCCTGCGCCCTGAGAACCTGCTTCTCGTAACTAACGCAATGGCCATACACGCATGAGATCATAGCTTCCGACATGATCTAGGCTCGCTCCGTTGCGATCGACGCTACCGTAGCCTCACATTGCTATTTCTTTGCTTTTGAGAACCAATCTTCATCCTTTGCAGCAGTGGCTTTACAAGCCGCAGGTATTTCGGGGCTAGAAAGGAAAAGCGTGGAACATCATTGATTGGTGTGTGCTTTGGGTGGGCCCTTTTTTGTTGTTGACTTGTGTGTGCCTTGGGTAGGTTGTTTTTGTTGGGATGCTTCTTCTAGGCGTATGTCGTCAATATTAGGGTTTTTTGGGTATTGCTTGTTTGCGCTGAGGCCCTAAGGAGGGTAGCCTGTATATGGGGAGGAGATCTTTGCAATTTGCAGGTGATGTAATTGCGTGTTACTTCTTACAGAGCATTGATTTTTTATCATCCTAGTCTCAGCTTTCTTCGTGAAAATGAGCAAGCTATACGGCTGCTCAGAGTGCCACAATGGGGCGAAGAAACGAAGATAGAGCCGTCATCATTGGAGCACTCGGAAAGGGCCGGTACGTACCCCGACCTAGGAATTACTGGCGGGTATCTAATTTGTGGACATTGCATTGGCGACGATCACTAAACCCACATATGCATATATGCGCACGATCGATGGACTGCGTGATAAGCGTAAAAATATAAGGATGGGGAAAGAGGGTTAATGAATCATGTTTAAAAACAACAAGACGTCAGTGGAGATTATATCTACTGGCCTTGTGAATTTGAGGATAGATTAGAGGAGCATTTGTCTGCTCTGCTCATTGCCCCATCTCTTCCATACCCTGCCCTAGCCCGCTAAAATGGCTATAGCACCAGATGCTCTCTGGCCACTCGTTTGCATTACGGGTTTTCTAGCCCCCATAGCCCTCGTTTTATACTTTTGCCTTCGAGTCTACTGCGTCGTCTACACACAACTCCAAGGCAACCAGCAGCTAGTTCTCGCATGGTGTTTTCTCGTCGTCGAATTCTTTCAATATATACCTACCATCTTTCTCTACTTTAACCGCATGCTGGTTCCCCGACGTCCAAGTCGACCCCAGCTTTTCCTCCAAGGCGAAGATGTACCCGTCATCTCGGTCCTGATCACTGCGTGTGGAGAGGACCACGATACCATTCTCAACGTTGTACGATCTGCATGCGAGACGAACTGGCCGGCAAACCGTTTAAGTGTGGTTCTTTGTGACGATGGTAGAAGCAAAGACCTACAGGATAAGATACTACACTTGCAGCGGAAATATCCCTTTGCACACTACGCCAGCCGGCCACCTCCAGAAATCCCAGACTACGTGAGTTCTTAAACAACCCTTTGGGATAAGTTTCACTAACAAAGACACTTCAGAAAGCAGGCAATCTCAATAACGGCCTCCAATACAGCGCCAAACTCAACGATCCACCCTCCCCCTTCGTCGCAGGCCTAGACGTCGACATGATCGTGCAACCCAACTGGCTCCGTCAACTAATGCCGCATCTCCTTTCCGACTCCAAAATGGCCATGGCATGCCCACCGCAAAACTTCTGGAATATACCCAAAAACGACCACGTGCGCCAGGATCTCGACTACTTCTACGCTGTAACGGAGACCGTGCACGATGGACTGGGAGCAGCCGATTGCGTGGGGTCCGGGTACCTGGTCAGACGAGATGCGTTGACGGATATTGGCGGGTTTCCTGCGTTTTCGATTAGCGAGGATACGGCGTGTAGTTCTTTGTTGCTGGGGAAGGGGTGGCAGGTTGCGTATGTGGATGAGTATATGCAGTGTGGAGAGATGCCGGAGACGTTGCGGGGGCATATCAAGCAGCGGACGAGATGGGTGAGTGGTTGGAATGCGACAGTTTTGAGTGTCGATTTGCTGATAAACTTTTGTGATAGACGATTGGCAATGTTCAGACTGCGTTCAAGGTAAGTGCGTTCTATAATATGTCGAATATGCATGACACTAGAAGAAAAGCTAATTGTCAACAGTTAAATTTCCGCCTCTGGGGCCCAAAAATCCCATTTTGTACTGCTCGCCAACGCCTCGCTGGCTTCGTCTTCGGCGCTGGCTCTTTTGCCAACTGCACCTTGACCTGGATCGGCTTTGTCGGAAACGTTCTTGCCCTGCTCGCCGGCTACCCCTTTGTTGTGTACCATGAACGCTGGCAGTTAGTTTGGCTACTGCGCCTCGTCGGCTTATGGGTATTTTCCGACACTGCTCACAAAGCCAGTTTGGCGTTGTTTGTCGGTTACAGAGATGCTATGCGCTGGGATCAAGCGGATATCTGGCTTGTGCCATATTACGCGCTCTCCCTGGTTTGCGGATTCATTCTGCCGGCTAAATTTGGTGGGACGACGCCTGGTTTCGTGCCGAGTGGGAGTTTGTCTGCCTCGATCAAAGAGCGGCGACCCAATCTTTCGGGCTTCGTAGGACGTTTCCGCGCACTGTTTTTGCAGCAGATGGTATGGATACACGTCTGTTATATCTTGGCCTGCTTGATCGGTCTCTCGCTCAACTTTGTCCGCTGTTTCGATCCAGCCGCGCAGATTGGTACTGCTTATTTGGAACAACGTGCACTATTAGGCCGTGATCGATGGATATTCCTACTCACGAGAATTGGATGGCCCCCAGTATGGTGGTTGGGTCAGTTCATCAGTTGCTGGATTCCTGTGAGCTATATCTTATGGCCACCAGTACAAGTCACTGCAGATGAGGCGTTGCAGATGGATGAGAAGACAGGGGTGCGATACCCAAAAGAAGAATACCTGAACCCCAAAAGAGCCAGGTTTGGGAGACCCAGTGATCATATGACTTTGATCATATTTTTGTATACAGTTGTTACTTTTGCTGCGTCTTTTTACATATAGACTTCTCTTTTATGTTCGTAGCTGAGCATGTCGAAAATGAAACTTCAACTGCTAGAAAACAACTGACACATTTCGATCAATGAATTCGACTTATCCGGATATGTGAAGATATGGAAATCGCAAACTCAAGAAACTCGATTTCGAGAATGCTGACTAGTATGATTGATGGCGGAACACGGCTGCAAATCGAATCAATTTATTACCATTACCATAGAGAGAAGGCGACTAGATTACCAAAATAAATCTATTATCAAGATTCCTCAAAGCGGAACCTCATCTTTGCCCCATGTGACCTGGGTATCCGACTCTGATCTCGCAATCATCTTGTGGCCGGTGATGGCAACATTCTTCCACTTCAAAGAGGCGCAATTAATGGTGCCTTTGAACTTTCGACAGTCGTTTCCAGAAAATACAAGATATCCCAGATCTGATTCAAAAGAACCATTCTCTTTCGAAGTTGAGTTGGGTACACCATGTGGAACGCCGCTCCAGCGGAACCAAAACTTGGGAGAGCGGAAGCTATTCTTCTCGAATATGTCGAAGCGCGTTTTCGCTGGCGACTCTGGTTCGGTGTTACTACTGGTATCGCCTTGCCCCTCTTGATCATCTTCCTCAGGCGCATCGTCGCCTGATTCGAGATCCGCAATAGTTCGTCGTAGGCTGTCTCGACTACCGGCTAAAATGACGGATGACCGCAGCACACCTGAGAGGAGGAGTTCGCCCACAACGCCCTCACCGGATTCGGTCAGCCGGTACAACTCTAAGGAAGCTTCTTGGTCTGACTGCGCATCACCGTTTGTAGTTAAGGCCTTTTGCCAGGCTGGGCATTTGACGGAGTAACTTGCGAATGTCTTGCGGACGTCAAAGGCGCTGGTGTGTTTGGATTTGCCGCTGCTTCCTCTGCGATTGTGCATGTGGCGTGAAGAAAACGCCGCGTCTTGCCAGTCATCATCCATGGCGAAGATGGCGGTTGGGTGTGGCTGGAAGTCTCGGGTGAATGTTGGTGGTATTCGACTTGAAGTCAGTCGCGTGTGTAATTACAAGAGAGTGATTGATGTCATAGACTGGCAGGCATATAGCCGTGAAGTGTAGAACGAAGGTATTATTCGGGGGTAGTAGAAGTCTTTCAACAAAGGAAACGAGTACCCTGAGTGGAGTTAGAGGAAGAGAGGCAATAAGTCGCGTGCGGGGGTGTGTCGTCATGCGGACTCCGCACTTCTAACAGGCCTGGTTCTGCTGTCCTCGATGAGATTGGCTTTGCAGTGTGCAGATGGCTGTCTCGCCCTCTTTCAATTCATGAAGATCGATTCATGTTTTCTTTTTCCCATGCTTTGTGTTTCTCTTAGTTGTTTATTCCGCGCGCCTCTGCTCCTGCTTGAGCGCATACATGCGTTTATGTTCAACTACCATATCGTTTATTTCGATTCTGAACGTAGCATGACATGGCTGAATGACATGTAAGACTTGTAAGAAAATAGGACACATTGTGTCGACCCAAGACGTGGTATTTGGATGGGAGTGGGGCAACACGTGAGCAGGCGTTACTAGCATGTGGGATTCTGGTAGCGGCGCGCAAACTGATGAACCGCCGTCACTCGAACAATGCCACCCAAAGGCTCCAAGAAGTCTGCACCTGCACCACCACACAAGACACTGGTCATAGACAATGGCGCATACACCATCAAAGCCGGTCTAGTCTCGACAGGGACGGATCCTACATACGACGACTGCAGTGTCATAGCCAACTGCATTGCGCGCAGCACGCGTGACAAGCGCACCTATGTCGGCGCCGAACTCGACTCGTGCAAAGATTTCGGCGAGCTGGCCTTCCGGCGACCAGTAGAAAAGGGATTCATTGTCAACTGGGAGGCGGAGAAGGCCATCTGGGAGCATGAGTTCATGAGCGAGACGGCGGGTGAGGGGTTAAGGGTGGGTATGCACACCTGCAGCGACTATGAGATGGTGTTGCTGATGGCGCATAGTGTGACCCCAAAGAGACAAACCTGCTCTTGACCGAGAAACCAAACTGTCCGAAAGAATTGCAGAAGAACTGCGACGAGATTGTCTTTGAGCAGTTCGAGTTCGCCGCGTATTATAGATGTGTGGGCGCGACACTCAATGCCTACAACAGCCCCACCGCCTCGCCGCTATCATCGCTACCGCAAGAGTGCCTCCTAGTCATTGATACCTCCTACTCGGATACAACCATATTACCTCTCTATAATGGCAAGCTCATACAATCAGCTGTCAGGCGGCTCACCGTCGGCGGGAAGTTGCTCACCAACTACCTGAAGGAGCTATCTTCCTTACGCCACTATAACATGATGGAGGAAACATACCTGCTGAATGAGATCAAGGAAGCCGTATCGTACGTGGTGCCATCATCACAGCAATTCGCTACAGATCTCGAGCGGACATGGAAAGGACGACTGGGAGCCAAACGAGAGCTGGATTCGAGCATCGTCGTCGACTACGTGCTGCCTGACTACGAGAACGCGATACATGGGCATGCACGTCCTCACGACCCGGCAAAATCGCGTATGCGCCGTGGGTTGCAACCACTGCAGGGGCCAAGAGAGGACCTGTTGCCTTTGGGCAACGAGCGCTTTACCGTGCCAGAACTATTGTTCAACCCCTCAGATATCGGCATTCAGGAAATCGGCCTCCCCGGAGCAGTCATGGAATCGCTTAGTGCATTGCCAGAGGCTCTGAAAGTTGGATTGCTAGCGAATATAGTTGTTGTTGGTGGAAACTCGCTCATTGCTGGTTTCATGGAGCGGTTGGAGACGGAGCTGAGGGCTTTGGTGCCCGTAGAGTATTTTTTGAACATAGTCAGGGCGGGGGATCCCATCAAGCACACATGGCTGGGAGGAGCGCGATATGCTAGCCAGCCGGATCTGATGAAGGAGGTCCTTGTGACAAAGGCGGAGTATGACGAGAGGGGGTCGACATGGCTAGTAAAGAAGTTTACCTAAATGATACCCGGCAGTACGATTTTCTTGGAAAGTGTTGTGTCTGTCATTGCATTAAAAAAATCACCTATGCAAGCACAGCAAGATGTCTTGAAGTAAAGTAGTATCAAGTATGTACACATACATGGTGCAATAGTTCGGGGCTGCGGCGGTTGTGATTGGCTAGATTTCGGCGTCTTGGCGAGCTGCTGATTGCATGTCGAAGGGATTTCTAGCATCAATTGCATCCTCGACATCCCGCTCTAATGCGCCGAATACCGCGCCCCTCGCGGGCAACTGACCCTTCACATTCGCTCTCCGCGTCTATATGCCAGAGAGTGTCGCCTCTGCCCTATCGTGGCGCTGTCTCACCCTACGCACACATTCGAGCCGCCGCTGCATTTTCCACCACCTCGCCCAATTGCTTCCTCCTTCCCGGAAAACAAGACAAGAAGAAACACCAGCAGTTTGTGCGGCGATGGCAGAAGCGACTTCTCGGTGATTCGGAGCCAATTGGCGCACATGTTGACCCATACGACCCGACATCGCCTGTGCGCATAGCGCCAGAAGAACAGGGCGAATATGTGGAGGTACTCGACGACGAGGGGCCCAACTTCCCCCACTACAAGCCCTCGGAGAACATCAGTGGTCTCCAGCGTGTGGGTGGTGAGGAGTGGCTTAAGCAAAAGGTGGAGAAGGACATGGCCGTGGAATTCGAAAAGCTTACACTGCGCACCTATACCCCGCTTACATTAGAGATGGCAGACGAGATTGAAGAGCTCACCGGCACTCCATACACCCTCAAGGACGAGAATCTGATGATGGCACAAACCGTACACGAGAAGACGAAACGCCCATATACAGCCTATAACTTTGGTCTCCATACAAAGGTTACCCGTCCCAGCGATCTGCGCAACCGCTTCACCCAGGCTATCACCGAAATCTACGCCATGAAACAGGCTGGTCTCGAAATTGACTTTTCCAAGTTTGCCAACCGCGGGATTTACGACGCGCCACGCTGGGTCAAGGATATCAAGTTGGTCAAGACGGATACTGGCGACCTTGCCCTAGCTTTTCCCCAACACAAGAGTCTTGAGCGGCTTCTAGAGAGCATGCAAAGCGCCCCAACTTGGGAGCCTGCACTTGAGGAATCAGACGAACTTTTTCTCGAGGAAGCTGAGGACATTGTCGTAACAGAAGAGCAGCCTTCGACCATGGACCCTGACACGCCAGCACACAAGCGGGCAGCCGTGGTAAAGATGGATGACGAAAAGAAGCCATTCGACTTCATGTCGAATCGCCCTGTGCCTCGTAGCAAGCCAGTTGAGAAACCAGTTGTCGAGGATATCACACCTACGGCAACTTCCACTTCCACTTCGGCAGAGCCTCCCACTCAAAAGTCCGAGACTCAACCTGTCAAAGAGTCACGGAGTAAGACACAGCACTCAATTCTGGAAGACAAAGCGCAGCGCCTGGCCGAGGACTTTGCGGCTTTGAGGAGAGCTGTACAACAGGCTCGAACAAGCGGATCTGCCGCCAAGCCTGAGGAAACAAAGTGGCGACAGATCCAAGTAGCTGATGTTGACCTCAAGTTTGCTGTAAGTGCTGTTCCTGATCACAACATAACAAACGATACTAACTTAATATGATCAGCTTTACAAACGTCTCTATCAGCTCACAGGTTATCGTATTTCCGACCCAGATCTGACTTCCGCAAACACTCTTGGAGACCTATACAATAGCCTCTGCCTAGCTGCTAAGCCCCAGCCCACCAGCCTCTTCTCCGCTATCCACGTTGAAGGCCAGAAGGCGCGAGAGAAGGCTAAGGGAGAAGCTGCATCTGCTGCTGAGAAGAAGCGAAAGGCTGACCTCGGTGATTTAATCAACTTGGGCAACGTCGAACTTCGCCGAGTCAAGGCAACTAAGCCGGAAAAGCGAAGCAAGATTGGTCTGGACAAGGTGGTCCACTATGCACTATGGGAACGTGGTCTAGGCACTGGCGTGCCATTGAGATCAATCAAGAAGGGAAAGAGAAAGGCTCGTGCCGTGGTTGGATTATCACGCAAGCGAGCGGAGTTTTCAAAACCGTTGAGCAGCAAGGGGGCGGATTTCTTGGCAAAGAAGACGAGGATGTGGAGTGAGGGGCGGGAAGCAATGACCCAGTCCTCGGTTGTATAAGATCTCTAGTGCATGGATATAGCGTCTATGCTGGGACAGGGAAATGTACTAAGTGTATACTATTGAATGTACTTATGGAGGCACAGGGAACATTGTTTTTTTTTTCGAAAGAATGGATTGGTTCCCTGCCGCTTTGCGTACTACTATGATCATTTGGTGAGGAAAGTTTGCAGTACTCACCTGGCCAAGACGATTCACGGGTACTTGCACTCGACAGATACCAGTGTGGTTCGATCGATAGTAGTTGATCGTTGACAAGTGTCCAATCGGGTTAGTTGTCCGCCCAGCACGTCCATGAAGGCCGTAGTTAAGCTTCGACCCTGCAGTCTTGGCACCAATGAGGTTCAGCGGACGTTCGTCAGCACTTCATCTGCCGTGCTTACTTATTAGTATTGTTCCGATATCAACTTACACTTTACAAGGTCTGATGCACCCATTGTCGGTTAGGAATCTCGCATTCATGTCTAGTAGTGCTTAGCTGCGGAAGCGCCTAGTAAATGGCAGTAAAGTAAAGCGATAGTAGGTAAATTGCCCGGTTTTCTTCATCCAAACGTGGTCGTGGATCCCGTTCAAAACCACTACGTACTATCTTATCCTACCGATATCTTCAATTTTTCTAGTACTAGTCACCATCAATACCCTGTAGCCCACCTCATGCCATCCAAGTCGAACATGGGTGTGATCGCCTTCTCTGTTCTCCGCACCGGCGCTGCAACGGTCTTTTTTCACTATAATATACCCATGAATACGCCGACGCGGCGGCAACACCCGAGGATGCAATAACTCATCCCGTGTGCCCATCTACGCAACGGCACATTGTATCCTTTTTTTTCTTTCCTTTTGCGCCTTGAGCTTTCCACGTTGATTCCAACCCGCAATGGATACGGAAAAGGCGCAGGACAAGACCAGCGTGTCGAGCGACAATGGCGTCGACATTGCCACCCACAAGCCAGACACGGGCATCCTAGCCAGATTGCTTGCGCTTGAAGCGCGATTAGATGCTAAACTCGGTGTTGAGGCCGAGGCAATCACCAGGAAAAGAGCTGAAGACAAGCGCCATGTGCCGTGGCATCAGCAACTCAACATGATGTTTATATGGGCGTCGGGCTCAATGAATACGTCTTGTTTTGCAATCGGGTTCTTGGGCCATGACCTTGGGTTGAGTAAGCATTCAAATTAACTCCCTGGGACTGAAAGAAGAAAAATAAGCTGACTCGATATGTGTCTTGTGTGTGTGTGAATAGCACTCCGCCAGTCCGTTGTTATTACCATTTTCGCAACTCTTCTGGGTGGAGCGGCGACAGGATTCGCAGCAACGTTTGGAGCGCCGACTGGTCTCCGTCAAATTTCCATTTCTCGGTATTCATTTGGTTGGTGGCCGACCAAGATCATTGCTTTTCTCAACACCATCCAGCAGATTGGGTGGGCAGCAGTAGCATGTATTGCGGGCGGTCTGGCTCTCGAGGCTGTGGCAGACGGCCACCTGTCGCTCGTAGTAGGCATCGTCATCATCGTCTGCGTATCCACAGTCTTTTCGTTCATAGGGCTGCGCGCCGTCCTGTTCTACGAGCGCTACGCATGGTTCGTCTTCTTCGTCATCTTCATCATCATCTTTGCGGAAACAGGAAAGTACACGGATAACAGCACCACGACTACCCTCGAAGGCGCAAACCTCGCCGGCCGCGTACTCACCTTGCTCGCAATCGTGTACGGAAGTTCCGCGTCCTGGCAGGTCATTGCATCAGACTACTATGCGCACTACCCCGTCGACGTGAACCGCTGGAAAGTCTTCATCCTGACTACCCTCGGTGTCGCCGTCCCAACCTCCGTCGGCATGTGCGCCGGCATCGTCGTCTCGTTTGGCCTGAACAACCGCCCAGACTGGGACCAAGTCTACCGCACCCAAGGCCTCGGCTTCCTCGTGCAAACCGTGCTGTACCCCCACGGCTTCGCAAAGTTTATTCTCACCCTACTCGTACTCTCCGGCATAAACACAAACGTCATTTCCATCTACAGCGCCGCCATTTCGTGCCAGCAGTTTGCACGGCCCCTCGCTCGCATCCCGCGCATAATATGGGTTGTTCTCTCTTTCGCCGCGATCCTCGGTCTCGCCATTGGCGGCCGCGCGAAACTAAGCACGTATCTGCAGAATTTTCTAAGTCTGCTCGGGTACTGGTGTACGCAGTACTTTGTCATTGTATGCAGCGAGCACGTCATCTTTCGCAAAATGAACTTTGCGAATTATGATCTCGAGGCGTGGAATGATCCTTCGCGCTTGCCCCTAGGACTCGCAGCTGGTGCGGCGTTTGGGCTGGGGACCGTGGCGTGGGTTATGGGTATGGTGCAGACGTGGTTTGTGGGGCCGCTTGCGAAGCAGATTGGAGGTGGGGGTGATATAGGGAATGAGTCTACGTTTGTTATTACGGCTTTGATTTATATTCCTGCGAGGGTGTTTGAGAGGAGGATTATTGGCAGGTAGGGCGCGTGGAGGATATCCCGGGGGGGAGAATTTAAAAGATAAACATGGTGTGGTAGTAGTTCGAGAAGAAGAGAACTGTTCGTTGTTCTCTGAGTGGAATGGAAATCTCGATTGGCATGAGCATGTTCCTTGGGTATCGTGTGTGAAGTTGAAGTCCCGTATTGATCCCTCTCGTGTATAGGAAGATTATTGAAAACAAAGTAAAGATAAATATATCTTACAACACAAAGACATGTATACTCCGGAATGAATCCGGGTATGTCGTTGGTGGGAAAAGAAGCCTAGAAGGGGATCAGCTTATTGAAAAAAAAGATTTCAATGTTTTAACACTGTGACACTAGGAGGTTGATATGCTTTCATTGACTTCATACGGTGGTTATACTCTTGTCTGTATGAGCAGCAAAAAAAAACAAAGAGACTAATCACAAGCACATCATTCAAAAAGAAAAAAAGATGGTGGATATGTATATTAGCGTAGTCCAGGACTAACGCGATTAACCATTTATGTACAAATAGCAAAGCCAATCAAGTTCCACGACCGTTAACTTTTTGTTGTTGGTGTTCCAAGTACTCCATTATCATTAAAAGAGTGTGCATCATGTACTTCAAGGGAGATCAGCAAAGTTAATAGTGGAGACCTGGATATTAGCCTTGTTCTCGCTGTAGGCAACAACCAACTTGTCGCCTTGGAACACGGCCGACGGCCAGTAGAAGCCAGCCAGGTCGGAGCCGTAGATGGGGCGAGTGCCAACAGGAACCTTTTCCTCGGAGTCGCTGCGTAGGATGCCAATGTTGCGGAATGCAAGGTCGTCGCCGCGAGAAGTGGCGACGGTCAGAATTTCCTGGGATGAATCGCTGTTCATGCCGCTGTTTGAGACGTACACACGAAGCTGACTGGAACCCTCACTGCTACCGAACCAGGCCTTGTACGAGCTGTAGATGTTGGTCTGTTGAATCTTGGAGCCGTCTTCGGTCGCGGGGAATCAATCTTTGCCGGTGAGATCGTTGGTGAATTCAACAAAGGCATTGCCAGTCTTATTCCTCATGGAGACATCGGCCCAGAATCGCATATAACGTCCTGTATCCGAAGAGCCTGGAAGGTAGATTGCGTTGGTGGGATAGCTGACGTTGTGTTTGCCATCAGCAGCGACAAGGGGTTCGTTGAAGAGAGATGTTGCTTGAGATGGCACGGATTGTGGGTTGCTCAATGCAGCGAGGATCTTCTCCTTGTCATCGCACACCTTCATCTGGTACTTTGTGCCGTAGACCGTTTCAGCCCATTCATGACTGCCGGTATAGTCGTTGGTCTCGATCCAGCATGGGTCGCCTGAGAATGTTTCACCAGCCAAAGGATCGCGGCGCAGCTTACGGGCGATGCGACCGGCTGATTCGGTGTGTCCAGGACAGACGTTATCGCTGGACTGTGCAACCGCATAGTATGTCGCGTCAGACTCGCCTCCGCCGATATAGACAATGGATAGTGCCTGCAAGGCTCTTTGGGGAATGCCACGCTTGCAGTAGTACTCCGAGGTCTCGATAGTTGTCTGGTTTGGTAGAAGAGCCGCGGGAAAGGCGATCTCTGGTTTGCTCCATTTCCCATCTGTGGAGTAAGAGATTCGCACATCTTGGCCCATGCCATCGACATCCTTTGGGGCGCCAGAGAAGAGCAAGAAAAGGGCGCCACCCATGTTGTAAAGGGATGGGTAGTAGGAGAATTTGCGATTGTCATCTGCCGCCTTGTCGATTGGAGTAACGACGGAGTTGATTTGCGTCCACCTATCCTGCCCAGGTTCCTTTGGGTCACGTCTGACAGGAACTTGCCAGAGGTTGTCCTCATTGCTCTGTCGCTTGACGACTCCGCTTGGTGCAGCCAATGCGCTGGCGGCCAATGCGGAGAGGAGAATAAGATTATTAGGGATCATCTTGATGGTATTCTCAATTAGGGGTACTAGTAAGGAGGTTGGTGGTGAGCGGTGAACATGGAGAAGCAGGACAGGCCATTATATAGTATCACAAGCATCGAATCTCACGTGTTCCGGCAGTACCCCAGCATTGTTAGTATATTGCCGCAAAGCTTGAGTGGAGTGAGGAGGCCATGACGCGCAGGTGCAGGATAGGGAGAAGCGGAGCTGGTGTGGCGGTGACAAGCTCTCCCGAACAACCGAAAACTGCACTATTATTAGACAAAATAATCCCATTGGCTCCGCTGTCTACTCATGCCGATCACCCGGTCAAGGCACTCGTCACGATACGAGGCTGTTAAGTATTATCGACGAGGATCTTGCTCAAGCCAATGCATTGCTACATATCCGAAGGCTCGTGATCCCTGCATTTAACCCCAGCAGAGAACCACCTTGGCAATTACACTACGGAGTGCCAAAGACATCCCCCATTGCAAACATGCCCTTTTCACTGCTGTTCATTGTCTTCCCATTTCCATGAACCGCCAACTCATTCCTCATGCCATGGATCCACCGCCGTAACTTTCGGAGTCTTACTTACATGAGACACGCCGACAGCAGAGTTTCCACCTAATTTAGGACCCGTCCGAGGTCCAAGTTGGGCGCTGTCGACCGGGAGCAACGTCATTTCAGACAGTCAATGCGAATGTTTATGGCCACTCCGACGAAGCTATCGCCACTCCGATGAACCGTGCTGGCGCGGGGTATTACGATGGAGAAGGTCGTGGCATGGATGCTACTACAAGCAGATACAACACACCACGAGACAAGGCATGTGCTACGTCATACTTCCTATTCTAGAAAGCCAATAAAAGAATACTGTCACGATACTGGAAACGGATGAACAGCATTACTACTAACAGTCTGATGATCGGCCAAACACGGGAGTTGAGCACACACACTTAGAATCTGGCCCATAAGATTTCATCTTCAATCGCGTTGAGATGCACTATGTAATATCCTCTCATTGCAGATGGTGCGATGATGACGATGCTACATAAGTAGCAATCTCCTTGATGATGTGAGACGGTACAAAACATGTGCGGCAGAGACACGGACCTGTGTAAGTGCTGAATTTCGTAATCCTCTCGCTTGCAAATGAAGCTGGATCTAATAACACAAACTAAATGCTTCCGTTCAAACGACCGGGGGCCGGATGTACCTGCCGGCGTAATTGCAATGCCTCTTGTTCTGGCTGTGCCCTTCTATCAGGACATCCAATGTAAGAGCAACAGGTCACAAACCATTGCATGATGTTACCAAATGTAGATAGTGTATGTACACCTCAACACACGAACACCTGTACGATCCTCTACCTTGCATAGCTCACGTTGGCTTCGGCAGTATCTCGGCAGTCCAAGCTCCAGATCCCGGCTCGTATGATTACCACAATGCAAACGTGCCGATCTACCCATCCGCATCTTCTCAATTTTCCATGTGCTTCTACTTGTATTCCATTCAAAAATCACTGACATGAGATATTGCAGAACTCAAAGCAATCGGATGTGAACATCACGCTTTCCAGTCAACGATAGCGCTCTCATGCCCAATTTCCAAGTCCCCTTTAGCTGGCAAGATTCAAGTGGGGGTAAGGAATTTGATTTGAATCTGGTTTCTCATCTACTTACAGATTCTAGCCAAGTCTTTTGTTCATCTCAAAACCTACGCCTTCTCTTTGCCTTTGCCATATGCATCTACTGATGGGGCCTCGGGAATCTCCACTCCCTCAATACCCCATCTCATCCCAGGATAAGAATCACTGTGCACCGAGATATCCAATCTCTTGCCTTGTGCATCGGGTGGCAGTGAAACTTTGATTGATGCTTGCAAAAGAGAGCGTGCGGCACTTCCCATCGGCTGTTTGCCAGCTCCCCCCCGATTGTTTCCGCCATTCTTGCCTGGGTCGGGCCAGTTGACCCGCTTGAGCGCAACAATTTCGTCAGTACTTGAATACGAGATGATGGCAAAGAACCCTTCGGTTTGGGGCTTAGGATAACGCGGTGCAAATATTCGCACGCCGCCCTGTTGCATTCTCGCCGAGTTTTGGCGTCTGACCTTGAACTCAAGAGTAATGGCATTGACATTTCCCAAGTCAAGCTTTAGGACGGGTAGCCGAGATACAGGTTCCATGAAACGTTTCAGACCACCGTGCGAGACGCCAGCAAACTTCCCGGCGCGTTCAAGATCGACTGCAGCAGTAGATGTAACTTCTATCAGGGTCTTTGGTTTGGCTTTTGGATGTTCGAGGCGAGTTTTTTCTTTCTCAACATCGACGCCTGGAAAGACGGACAATGGGCCATCATTAGGCCAACGCGCTGACTTGATGGCTTGCAGAATGGAAATGACGGTCTCGCATGAAGATCGATAGCCAAGTTCGGTAAGAACATCAATCGTGGCTTGAACGATACGGATACTCTGATCCAGCACGCTGTTTTGATCGCCCACATAATCTGAGATTGGCAAGTCAATGCGCGAGAAGTGAGCCTGCAAGAGCAAGAAAGCTTTGACATGCGGGTCCCACATCGGGAGACCAAAGTCATCAGCAGAAATTGGTAGCGCTTTTGAAAGCTCCATGTTTATAAGATCCTCGTTGTGCCGAACAGGGAGTTCGTCGTATTCGGTAGCATGCGAAATCCAAGCCAAAGCTTCTGCAAAGGTGGCATCGCGCTTGACGTTTTGCACGAGGTAGCGGATTGTTTTATGACTGAGGTAATAGTAACTCATAATCTTTCCAAGAGGGGTGGGGTCTACTTCGCCCGTTGACTCAACGACGGCACAAGACGACTCGTCTAACTCTCGTAGGGATGTCTCTACCAGCTCAACCATGTAATCGTTGGCCATTGATTGCGCAGCTATCGTGTTATGCTCTTCTGCTGAGATCTCGAGACCGTAGAACGAAGGGTTCTTATGCAGGCGACGGAAGAAGAAGGTCCATGTCAGATAGTCCAACGCGTCTTGCTTTGTGGTGATAGTCCCGGCGGAGATTTCGGCGCCCAGATGGTTGTCCAAGACCTTATGTAATGATGACTCGACGGGAAAGCCAGTATGTAGGAAGTGCTTGTAGAATTCCTTTTTGGCGTCCTGTGTGAAAATCCGCGCGATACCGGAGTCGTCAAACTGCGGGCGTCCAGCGCGACCCAGCATTTGTAAGACGTCTGTCAAGTCCATGTCCTTGTATCCTTCGGTCTTTGCGTCGAAAAATTGAGTGCCTTTGACGACAACGAGATGAGCGGGGAGATTGACACCCCAAGCAAGGGTACTAGTAGCAACCAGGATTTGGATCTTGTTGTTTGCAAAAAGCTCTTCTGACAAGGAGCGGTCCGACTCGACAAGACCAGCATGATGCAAACCAATACCAAAGCTTAATGCCTCACGTAATGAATCATCATGAACGCGGTCCAAATTGAGCGCCAAATCTTCTTCTGACATGCGCAGGAAGCGACGCGGGTTATCCTCCATTCCGCAGAAGTTTATCAAGTCGCGAGCCGTCAAACGAGTTTGTCTTCGAGACGCTACAAAGACAATGACTGGTTTCTCTGGGGAATGGGCCTTGATAGCAAGGAACGTAGGTCGATTCATGGATTGCATGAGTGGGCAGAACCCTCGCTGCTCTGGGAAGCCATCGATGAAGATTTCCAAGGGAACTGGACGCACAGAGTGCCGGAAATTGAAAAGGCCCTCCTTGACACCAAGCCAGTTGCCGAGATCTGATGCGTTTGCGCATGCAGTTGACATACCAAGCAGGCGAATGGAACCGTCTTTCTTTTGTGAAGCGATGTAGTTCATGCGCGACACAATGATCTCTAGAATCGGACCACGGTCACCGCCCAATAAGTGGATCTCATCAATAATGACCAGGCTCACTTGACGAACATAACCACGGGTCTGCCAGCTACGACTGATTCCGTCCCATTTCTCGGGGGTTGTAATGATGATATCAGCATCTCGAATAGTGCGTGTATCTGGCGTGTTGTCACCTGTCAACTCGACGAGCTTCAGGCCCATTGGCCCTGCGAGGCGCTTCCCCCAATCCTGTACTCGCTCTCGAACAAGCGCTTTCATTGGAGCGATGTAAACGACCTTTGAGCCTGGCTTCTCACGGAATGCCCACCACATTGCCAGCTCAGCAGCAACAGTCTTGCCACTGCCAGTAGGCGATCCAAGTAAGACGTTTGCAGACGTATGGTAGAGACAATGAAAGATTTGTGATTGCATAGGATTGAAGTACTGGAAGCGCTGTGCATAGACCTCTTCCAATAAAGGATTTTTCAACGCCGCTATTGGCAGAGGCTGAAGGTTCAAGAGGTCTGTGTAGACGCTCTCGGTGTCGGGCCGGATCAGATGTTGGAAGGATATGGGGTGCACAGTTTCCGCTCCCAACCAGCGATCAGACACAGCGCGGACATAGACTTGCGTCGGGAGCGGATCGGAAAGTGGAATCGTGAAGTCTAGTTCATGGTCGTCGTACAACTTCTTCCTTGATAGAATGAAGAACTCGTGATGGAATATCTCAGATGTTTCAGAATTCTCAACCCAGATCCAGAACGATTCCGAAGTGCCATGATGACGATCATTCCACACGAAGTCGGGTGTGAGAAACAATCGTATTCGAAGTACGTCCCTGTTCAACGGGGCAATCTCCGACTCAATGCTTAGCGTGGGGAAATTCTGCATCAATTTTGAGATCACATTTCCCATCTTCTTGTTGTGCACCATGTCTCCAATCTCGGTTGGATCCATATCCCTCAGCATTTGAATCGAAGGATTTTTGTGATCCAGGGCCCGCAGAACCGGCTGTGGAAGGTCGTATTGGTGGAGAGGATGTTGGAAGGACCAACATCGGTGCTCAATGGATTGACAAAGACTCAGAAGTACTAAGCATTGATAACCCCAACGCCTATTAAGCGCTATCATAAACAATGCACGTGCAATACGCGCGGCATTTTGTGTGATGTAGTTAGTGTCCGATACGAGAGTGAAATCTTCCAAGCGCGCTCTGGAAATGTGTGCTTGGAGTAGGTAGTTTGTTTTACCGTGTGATGTCGCATAGCCGTCTTTGACTTCAGTTATCACGTATTCCTTTTTCTTGAGTTCCGACAGTTCTTTCTCCTCGCTTTCTCGTGATTGCACCTGATCGAACTCGCCACTCATACTAACCATGGCGAGCGCATCGGCATCCGTACTACGAGGTCGCATCATCGCGTTGAAAATCTCGATACTTGATTGTTGGACATAATACTGACTCGCGATGCGGCCAACATCTTTGGCCCGTAAGTCTTCAGTAGTCTCGTTGAAAATGATCATCTGGCTTCTCTGCAAAGTGCGCGCTGCGTCGATGATGAGCTTGCGCCTTCTTCCAACCAGCTGTGGATCATCGCGTATTTCTGACCACTCAATTCCGTACGTGAGCGGGCTTTTTTGCATGCGCACAAATAGATACGAATACCCAAGCCAAGTAACAGCTTCAGAGACAGTTGTGACCGTGCCCAAGGATATCTCAGCATTGAGGTTATCGATGAGTCTACTAGAGAACCTCGACTCAATTGGCTGTTGCTCGGTTACGGCGCGCATGTAATGGTCGAGTCTATCGTGTGTGGTACAGATGAAACCGATACCACTGTCTTGAAACTGAGGTCGACCAGCACGACCGAAGATCTGCAAAACATCAAGGATACCGAGATCCGTGAACTTACCCTCTTGGGCATTGTAGACCTGGGTTCCTTTGATGAGCACTGCTGCAGCAGGCAAGTTGACACCCCAAGCAAGTGTGGCGGTACAGCAGAGAATCTTGAGAACACCTTCTGCGAAGAGACGTTCGATCAAGTTTCTGTCAGAACGAGGCATACCAGCATGGTGAGTACCCATTCCTTTGCCAAGCAACTCCCTCAACTCTCTACCCTTTGATTGTTTCATGTCCCGCACAGCGTTCTCGTATCGCGGATGATCTTGTGGGTCAAAGAGATCGGTGCATTGCTCTTCCATGGCCATTTCATACAATCTCCTGGCTGTCTTTACGGTATCCTTTCTTGAGTGCACAAAAACCATGATTTGATGACCGAGCTTAAGCATTTCAACAACCTTGTCAAATGCAACTTTCTCCAGATTCTCCCGTGATTTGGCAGTACCGGGCTTGCCCTTGGCGCCGATGAAATGCTGTTCCAATGGTACTGGACGGAATGATGCGTCGAAGTAGAACAGTCCAGCCATCTTGTTGACGTGCAGGAAATCGGCCACATCGACGTAGTTGGGCAGCGTAGCCGAGAGGCCAACAATTCGAATGAGCGACTGTGTACTTTCGACTTGTCGTTGAGTGCGCGCTACTAAGCTTTCGAGAACAGCACCGCGCTCATCGTGGAGCATATGAACTTCGTCTATAATAAGGAGTCGGACCTTTTGAACCAACTCGGTGTCACCAGTGCTCTTCCTCGTGACAACGTCCCACTTTTCGGGAGTAGTGACGATGATTTGAGTATCGAGGATCTCAGCTTTGGTGAGGTGCATATCACCTGTGAGTTCTCGCGCTTTTATACCCAACCATGCAAGGCGCTTCCCGAGCTTTTCAGTCACCTCTGCAGCGAGTGCCTTCATGGGTGCTACATAAATAATCTTGAAGTCCTCCGCCCTGACACTGAAGTCAGTAGCCCCAGGCTCATCAATAGGGTTTGGAACGACGTTCTTCGCCACAGTGTTGAGAATAGTAAGCATGGCTGCATCGGTTTTACCGGCACCAGTGGGCGCGCATATGAGCATATTTTCGCTGGTCTTGTATGCAACAGGGTATACTAAGCTCTGCATCCGATTGAGGGTCTTGTAGCCTTTGAAGGTGCGTCGGCAAAGACCGTCCAGCTCTTGAATCTCGATAAGCTTGCGTCCTGCGCCGATTGTACCTACCGGTACGGCTGGGATCTCATACTCCTCGTACAGATTATTGTCATGATGCACCGTGTCTGGAGGCAGGGCATACTTCTTGCCATAAGCCGACAGCTTATTCCCAGCATCATGAGCCTTGTATACATGAGGGTACTGAGGTCCGGTACGATCCATGGCTGGTGCCAACGAAGCATTCTTGTGCTCCCAATCTGCACGTCGTAATGCTTCCTCTCGCTCGGCACGAGTCTGCAAGCGGCCCATGACACCATTTCCTTGAGCAGCAGCTGGTTCACGCAGCGACCGCAAAAGATTTTGTCTGTGAGAAATGAGGTCAGCCACGAGGTCCAACTCCCCATAACCAACAATGTCTGCGAGCATCATTTGTAATTCTTCGTCTGTTTTTAGTTAGCTTTTATGGCGGGTTGCAGTCGGTCCTTTCCAGGCTGACCATTGCTGTCGCTGGACAAGATAGCAACTATTTGTTCCTTGAGCGCTCCTGCGTCCAGGCCAGAACTACTACGAGCCACTTGAGAGCATTTTGCTGCTAGCCATTGCTCATCGTAAGCGTTGCTTGCGGCGGACACCTGCGTAAATTCGTCCAAATGGTCGCTGCTGTAACCCTCTTCGTATTCATCACTAATGATATCCCAGATATCCTCGCCACTGGCAGTTCCGGAGAAATCGTCGTCGTCGTCGAAATCAATGTCATGGCCATATGCAGGTGTCTCTTCAGCATCAGCCGATAGACCCAGCTCGGCAATAGCCTTGCGCATGGCATGAAGCTGTTCAAGCCATTGTGCCTGAGCTTCTTCAACAGCGGGCGACATGCTTGATGCGGTGGAAGTAAGGGTGGTGGCCTCTGATTCACGGCTTGGCAAGGTTGAAGATGACGCTGGCGCTAGTGGAGTGGATGGGTCGGTCTCGGCCCGACGTGCCCCGCCCCCCTTGCACAGGCGCCATGACATAAGCAGAGCATTACCCTGTCGCCTTGGGCATGAGACGCACGAAGCGCTACATCAGGCGCATCCTAGACATCGCATTCTCTCGATATACTGTCGCGGGGCACCAGATACCACCTACTCTTCCATACATACCTCTTTCCTACACTCTTACCTCCACTATCGTCGCCACCAGACAATAAACTGCCGCAATGAAGCTCGTTTACATTGGCGTACGCCCTACCCTTCACCGCTGCCCACCGTACAACGCCCCCGGGGTCGCTGACAGGATGCAGGTTTTCAAGAATGACACCAAAGATGCCATCGAACTGACGGGCGCGGAAAACCTCAAATCGATCAATCGATGGGTACAAAAGGGCGTCAAAGAAGGCGTACGTTAGAACCGTTTCCGCGCCAACTACGCTCTCAGGCACGAGATGGGGCGCATGGGAACGCACATACTTACGGCGAGCGCAGATTGTCTTTGCTTCGGCCGTGGTTGCTAAAAGAACACCCCCGCATAAGATGACGGATGTCCTGGAAAATGGTACTATAGGGTCATCCTTCAGGTCGCCCTGTGCTAACACTACACACAGGACACAAGTTTCACGCCTTGGCTTCCGCCGATCCCATATGTGCTGTTGTCGTGACCGACGATGAATACCCCAGCAGTGCCGCGCATCGCATTGTCCGCAAGGTCCTTGACGAGTTCTCCGCCAAATACCCTCGCTCTGCCTACAGCGGCTTCACAGCCGACGCCACCAAACTGTCGTATCCCGAGCTCAAAGAATATGTCGAGAAGTACCAGGACCCGGAAACCGTCGATGCCACAATCAAGATCCAGCGGGAGCTTGACGAAACAAAGGTCGTACTACACAAGACTCTCGAGAGCGTCTTGGAGCGTGGAGAGAAGCTGGACGATTTGGTCCAAAAGAGCGAGGGGCTGAGTGCGCAGAGCAAGATGTTTTACACCCAGGTGAGCTTCTGGCAACATCCCAAAACCATGGTCATTGTTGCTGACATTTGGATCAGGCTAAGAAGCAAAACTCGTGCTGCACGGTCATGTGAACGTTGCTTAGCTTTGACGAATCTTCCATTTGTTTGGGCGTTGGTATCTGCATTTCATAGTCAGGATAACGAATTTTGTATACCCATTACCCGTCCAACAAGTTGGCTTTCACAACTGCCTTGCTGAACTAACATGTCCGGCCTGCTCATCTAATCTCTTTCCTAGGGCAGACTGCATTTGACCGTGATATTATGAGCGCGAGAAAACGTATCCGTTAGTCAGTAGTATCCCTGTCAAACTAGGGTTATATATGTACACGTATACGTGTGTTTGCATGAATGAAAATAGGGGAGACATGATTGATTTTGAGCATCTCTCAAGTATTAGTACCACTATCTAAAAGCAGGACACGATTACGTGAATTAAACCACGACCATGCACGAGCACTTGCCCGGCGCAATTAATACTTTAACCCATACTCTCACCTCTATGTCCGAGCTGGAGCAGATAATCGTGTTGACCTCACCATGATGTCCACCCTTTTGACATTTGCCTTCCCCGTCATTGCCATGATAGTACCTCGAGTCCGCCGTCTCTTTTTTACAAAAATTCCTCATTGTCATCCTCGTCAAAGTCACAAGACATCAATTCGGCAATGAGAGAATGGCCGATACACTCCCATCCGTCCAGGTCGTAGAGTGTGGTATTGGGTTGCACTATTTCGTACTCTTCGTCAGAGCCCACGTTCAAGGCATTATCTATATCTTCTTCATTCTGGGGTTGGTCGAACTCTTGTTCGGAGTATGCAGGGTGGCTTGACTCGAGGATTGTGAAGGAGTTCCCCTTTTCCAATGGGGAGAACGGAGTGCTTAAATGTCCAGTGCAAACAGAAGAGGAATTGCCAGTTTGGTAACCACAGACTCGTAGATTCGAAGATGATGTTTGCGTCTCGTCTCGAAAAATGAAAATCCATTCCCCCTCTACCTCAAGTTCTTGATTGGGAGTTTCGAAAGCGGAGTGGACATCCTTTTGCCAGCCTTTAGAGCTCACCCTTATCCAGTAGTCCAAGCAGTATCTGCTAGATATGGGAGGGCACGAGCGAAGACGTCCATTCACCCATGGGTTTCGATTGGCGAATATGGAGTCAACTTGTTGAGCTCGGACTTCATCAGGGGATCTGCTTGTCGTTGGTTCAGTAGGAGTTGGCATGACCCCGAGACGCTGAGTGCAGCCGCTGTCATGTCGCATATTCAAGTTTCCGGCGGGCCCCAATAAATATGGAAAGCTGTCACCTCTGGATTCGCAGTTTTGCGAGAGACAAGGACATACGAAACTTGCGGTCGTAGGACAATACCTATTTGAATAACCAATGGAAGCCGGATCGCTGTGCAAAGATGGGTAAGACTTCATTCCGGCCATGCAAAAAGAATCCATTGAAGATGCTTTGCGAAGGGGATGGCACATGGACGAAGGCAGTGGCAATGGGATTGTCGGCCGAGATACCGTCCAGTTGTCGTGCAGGAGCGGGTTGAATGCGGATCGGAAACCTCCAAATGCTTGCAAGCACGATAGGGGAACCGGTCTACGTCTATGAGTCTCCTTAGTATGCTTGTATTCTGTTCCATGTCCAGTGGACACGGAAACGGGTAGTGCGTCCATGAATCTCTGCGTTGAGAGATTGAATGGAAGTTTCAATTCAGGAGCCTGAGAGGGGGCGGTGACGAGACGGCCTTCTCCCAAACCCAGTATAGCTAGAGCTGTCTGATGCGAGTCGAAGGCGTCTTCAGATGGGAGAATGGGAGACAAAAGTTTTCCAAAGGTGTGTCCGGAAGCCGTAGCTGTCAGTTTCTTTTGTCGTGCGAGGAATAATGGTGCAGATTTGGGAAGACTATTTGAACCTTGGGAGACTTCTGTTGTTACCAAAGGTTGCGAGAAGGCAGATTTGGACTGCCAACAACCTGTGGCGTCGTGGCAATCAAGGAAATGTGAAAGGGTAGACAACCGTGGTTGCGTTTGTGGCACCCTTGACGGCTGGAAACTCGAGGCAAGCGCCGTTTCCACTGATGCGTATGATTTCACACTCAGCGGCGGTGGATTCGTGAATTGGAGTGTGGTAGGTAGTGTATCTGATTGTAGCTGTTGCGGCCAATCGGACCCGCTGATTTCAAAGCAAAGACTGGTGGTAACGTCTGGTAGGCATCGACTATGGTTCAGACCTCGAGGGTCCTCGGTAGCAGACGACGAGTTATCTTCGAGGCATAGCGTGGGAATCTCGTGACCAAGGGCAACGATGCTTTCCGTTGTGCGCAGCCTGGCAATCCCAGCACTTTTTCCTTGGATATTGTGGCGCTTTCCGGCACATCCACACCGCCGCCGCCGCAAGTTAGCATTAGAGATTGATGCGTTGGAATGCCATGGCGAATATGTCGACGACTTCTCAGGGTCTGCTAGGATGCTGAACCTGTTTGCTATGCCGGCCTCAGATTTGATGTATCGCAACAAGGGAGGAAACTCAAAGTACCAGTGTGAGTGAATTTATACTCTGGGCTGTGATCGGGCACCCAACTGTACGAAGGGTCGTCGCTGTCTTTGGAACGACGCGCAGAGGAAACTGGCTGCGCAGGAATGTTGTCGCAAGAAGAGAATGGTGTTTGTCCTAGGATCATGCTAGTAGTGCGAGAAGAGGGAGTGCTAGTCTAGGAAGTATAGGGATAAACGAGGAAAAGACGGCATGGGCGTGGATGTGGGGATTTGCCTTGTGAAGGCCATGGTATCGCTCATGCCATGCAAGCTGTAGCATGTGTTTGTGTATAGTACACACAAGGAAGGGGGGGATTGTCAGGTGATAGGGCTAGCCGTTTCTGACTGAAGTATGAAGCAGGCAAGATGGATGCATTTGCATTGCTGCTCTTTCTTGTATAACTCTGGGGTTATTTGTGTCTGCTCGGGATACCGGTCACGTGACCGTCGTTTCTGTAAGTTCGGTTGTTGATCCGTCAGTTGAGATGAAATTAGTAGTAAGAAATATTCTGTCATGGTTTTGGAGATGGTATCTCGATGAATTGGGATCGATAGATGAATGAATGGATGCGTTGAATGTCACCGGCGTTGTATGTGTGTATGCATAATGGATAGTGATAGTAGCAGAGAAAGTGCCTCCCATCTCGTCATCGGCGGCTGACAAAGGAAGCTTGGGCCTCGCGCGATCCCCAAGAGCAGGCAGGCACAGGCGATGGTGTGTGGTAGCGGGGAAGCCATGTATGTCTCCCGTTGCCCGCCGCTCTGCCTGGGCTCATCCATCTGCTCTGTTCCCAATTGCCCTTGACCCCACCCCGCAATTACTTTCGCCGCCCACACAATCCCCCTCCCACAGGCGCTCCAGGATAATTGGCATCACCCGCGAGCCTGCAATTACCTGGAGCCGCTTCTGCCGTGTCCATCCCGTCTCCGTCATATTTTCGCCCAACCATGGCCAATCCCTCCCGCCCACACTCGGCGCAGACGCACCATCGCCGCCCAGGCTCGCGCATCGTACCTGCAATTCCTTACCGCCTATCCAAAGCCCAGCCATCAGCGAGGCCCATTACGCCTGAAGAGTCTAACAAAGGCACTCCAGCGCCACCGGCTGACCTGCAGCTAGAGCAGCAGCACCAGTCTGATGTACGCTCAGAGCGACAACAAGCAGCCATCGCAGACACACCTCCTACCCCCGATTCGAGGGCCTCTGCCGATATCACTGGAGATGTGGCAGGTGCACCTCGGTCGGATAGCGTCACTGGGGAGCTGTCGAATGGACAGACGCCATCTGCAGGCACTTCTGGTGGGTATTCGATATGGGCTACTGCCAACATGGGGCACGCACTAAGCTATGCAAATGTAGAAAAGAACCAACGTCGTGCGGTCAATGGCCACGCCAACGCCAAACCTCGCACTTCCCGCCCCGAGTCCAAGCCAGGTGTGAATGGCGCCCATCGCAAACTTACCATACCGACCTATCTTCCCCCGCCCTTTGTCCCCTCGAGCAAGGCAGGCACCCAAACACCACCCGCCAACGGAAGCGACGTCACGTATACCCCAACGCACCGTACCCACTTGAGCGGCGGTGCTGTAGCATCACAGAGTGCAAATGAGTCGCCGGCCATTCCCATCACACCCCGTGAATCCGACGTCGATGTGCATGCTTTGCCTCGACCTCCGCCTGGCTTTGGGCCCCAGCAGTTTACTCCCTTCTTCCCCGGTCCCACCCAGTACACACCAGAAGGTGCGCCCTGGCACCTTCCTCCACATACGATTGCGCCGCCCGACCCTGCCTACCAGAACGGGGTTGAGTATCACACCCCGCTCTTTTCAAATGGCCCTCAGGCCTTTCCAGCGCCCTACAATGGCCATTTTTCTCCTCGAGAGGCTGCCCTAGCTGCAAGCGGAGCCCTCAATTCTTATTCACAGTCGCCAACCAAAGCTCAATTCGAGACGATGCCTACGATTGAACATGTAGACGATCAGCACCCAATCACCCACCAGGATGCGCCTCCAGAGGAACGAGTCGAGTCTTCTTTTGAGCTCGCAGGCTACTTATCCTCGCAGTTTGGTAACGCCGAGCTTGCCGATTTCATCCTTCACATCAGGTCTCCCGAGTCTATTCTGCTGTCGTTACCAATACATGGAATTGTCGTGATGCGCAGTCCCATCATTGCAGAAGCTATTCGCCACAGTCCCGTGCCTTCTCATAGTAACAGGGACGCGCACCCAGTGACCATCGTTGTGCGGGACCCTCTGGCAACCCGTGATTCTTTGGAAGAAGCCGTCCGAGTCTTATACGGTGCGCCGCTTATCCGTCCTCAAGGATTTTTGTACGGACTCGAGCCGTTTGTATCATCTCCATCGCCTGAGGCTCGTCGCCGCATGCAGCAAGTCTTGGGCTATATTGCTGCGGCCAGAACTCTACAGATACCCAGCATGCAGTCCCGCGGCGTTCACACCGCCAGAATGCTGCTGCGATGGGACACCGTGGATCTCGTTCTGCAATACGCACTAAGCTCCGACATTGACGATCCTTTTGTGACTGCCCTAATCAATCACGCCCTTGCATTCATTGCATACTTTTTCCCGGCCAACTTCAAGCTACATGCAATTGCGCCAGAACTCAAGGACGCACCGCGCCTGCCGACAGTGGTACCTGTGGAGTCTCGTCAGCCTGCCCACAATCCTCGATTGAGTAAAATTCGGTTCGGCGATGCACCACCCGAAGATGACGTCCAAGTTCAACCCAGCTATCTTACCTTGGTCCTTTCGACCATTCTCCTTTCTCTTCCTCTTTCGCTGATCGAACATTTGTTCAATCAAGCGGCGGCCCAACGGATTAGCCCGAATGAAGTTGCGAGGCAACTGCGAGATGTCATTGAGGAGCGTGAAAGTCGGCGACAGAAGGCACTTCGAAGTCAGTCAACTCAGGGTCAACACGGCTCCATGTCAGGTTTGAATAACATCTACATTGAAGAGAATTTAGAGCAGGTCGAACCATCACCGCTCCATCCTTCTGGCTATCGGCTGACGACCAGACGAGTGTAGTGGTAGCAGGGCTTGGGCAGGGCTTCAAAATGGATAAAAGTAATCGCGGTAGATGTATTGGTGATTATCTCGGTTGTTTTATTTGGGGGCCGCGATACCTTTACTCGAGCGGATTTGTTGTGATTTCGAATAAGCGCACAGGAGCGATTTTTGTGCTTGAGTTTGTGTTGGAAATATAGCATCATTTTGGGTGTGTGGTTTTTTTTATCTCTACAAAGTATGTAGCATAGCGAGCGTTGAGGGCGTTTTGCGTGGACATGAGGGACGAGTTGCTGATCCACGGCCTTTCCTACTAAAAGCACGAAACGACATGACGAAGCATATTCCCCCCTGGAACACGACAGCATTGTTAGCGGAACATTGTTCTGTAAAAACACTACGGCATACTTCTTCTTTCTTCAACAATGGCGTCTGGGTGCGAGGATAGTTCTGGGCCGGGCAAAGGCTAAAAACAGGGTCGCAGTTTAGAGGCCTCGATAGGCCACCTGGAAAAGCGAGTGATTATTTTTCGAGAGTATGGTATATATGGTTTCTCGTGTGCTGCGCGTCGTAAGCTGTAGGTGGTGTATTGCCAGTCTCGCTTGGGCGACTTGAATTGCATTGTTTGTAAGAATATCTTTTCAGTACGGACTATTGTAACAGTACACGGCTAAGAGGTGTGAGCCAACGAAAGGTGAAGGCGTGTCGTCTCCCCGCTCCTTGGATGTTCATCCTCTCAGACCAAGTCGAGTTCATGGGCTAGGAAAGTCAAGGAACCGACAGATGAATACCCAACACGAGGACGCGTGACGCGAGTTGAAAAATAATCGGTTTGTGCTGCCGACGCCCTGTGCCTCGAGTGCCGAGGACGGCAAAGTGCTCCAACCACGCTATGCTAGAGCGCCCCGGGAATTAGCCATTGGCCATTAGCCATTGGTCATGGGTCATTCATCATGTCCCTCGAGACGGGAATAATGACACACAATCTGGTTTCATGACGTGCTTTCCGAGATGCTCTTGCTCTCGTCTACTACTAGCCGACACATGATCCGCGGAGCGCCTAGTAAGCACTTGGCTATGGACATACTTGGACAGTATTAACTAGTGAAAGAGAATTTGTAAGAACAAAAAGTAACAAGCCCCACCACGGCAGGCTGCCGTTCGTACTCGGCATGCCGCACGCCCGTTTCGCATCACTGCGCTTGTGGCGTTCGTGCTCGTGCTCGTGCATGTCCTTGTGTTTGTCCTCGGCCATTACTTGCAGCGAGACGCGAGCAAAATGCAGAAACATTCCCCAAACCATAGCTCCTCACCTAGTTCCTGGCCGACCCGCTTTGTTTTGCCAGGCTTTTGTCCTCACTAATCTCTACTATCTTGCCGACTGACTACTGTCATACACTCGCCGATTTGGCCACGCCTGAAATACCTTTCCGCCCCTGTTGATGGGCTCTTTTCGTTGGTAGGCACTGCCACTACTTCATCTCTGCGGCCAAATTCCATTTGTATCGCTGTCGAACTATTGACGCCGATAACGCTCACTTTCCTTCACCTCCAGTCCGTCATGGACCATACCACACCCTCGTCTCCAGAGAAAACCAGCTATGCTGCACCAGCATTAAGTGCGTCACTCAACTTTGACGAAAAGCCGGACAATCAGCCATCGCTCGCCTCGTCGGATTCAGTCCACAGCTCAGGTCCAATGGCGGTAGACGAACATCCACAACAGGAAAAACACATGACCGAGTCCACCAGCACCCAACCATCAGGGGCAGACTTGGAACCAGTTCGGTCCGCCCACCCAAGCGTACGCGATGTGTCCAAAATACCCAATGGCGGCCTATGGGCTTGGCTCCAGGTCCTCGGTGGCTTCTTCCTGCTCTTCAACTCGTGGGGCATCATCAACACGTTTGGCTCCTACCAGGCCTACTACGAAACAACACTCCTCCCAAACTCAAGCGCATCGTCCATCTCATGGATAGGCTCCATCCAAGCTTTCCTTCTCATGATGGTCGGCGCCCTTACAGGTCCCATCTACGATGCTGGCTATTTCCGTGAACTGCTCCTTGTCGGCAGCTTCTTGCTTGTCTTCGGCCAGATGATGCTGAGTCTCTGCCATGCATACTGGCAAGTCCTTCTTGCTCAGGCTTTTTGCATCGGCATCGGAACAGGCTGTCTCTTTGTGCCCAGCGTGGCTATCCTCTCCACCTACTTCAGTACTAAAATTGGCACCGTCATTGGTATAGCTGCATCCGGCTCTTCTTTTGGTGGTGTCGTATACCCCATTGTATTTCACAAACTACTCCCGCAAATTGGATTTGCCTGGACGACTAGAGTCCTAGGTTTCATTATCTTGGCCACCATGGTCATACCCAATGTGTGCATGCGCGTGCGCGTTTTACCGGCAAAATCGCGCTCGCTGCTTGATCTGCGTGCGTTCCTGATTCCTGCGTACAGTCTGCAGGTTACGGGTTTCTTCCTGGGTTTCATGGGCTTGTATATGCCCTTCTTCTTTGGACAGGTGTATGCGATTCAAGAGCAAATCACGAGTGAAGGGCTGGCGTTTTACTTGCTGGCTGTCATGAACAGTACCAGTATGTTTGGCCGAATCCTTCCCAATGTGGTATGTTTTACTTCCTTCCCATCTTGCCCAAGTCATCGTTTGCTAATGTCATGTGCGTAGTTGTCGGATAAGATCGGGCCATTCAATGTTGTAATCCCTTGCGCGCTGATTTCCGGTATTCTCTGCGTTTGCTTCATGGCCGTCTCTTCTTCAGCGGGTATCATCGTGATGATGGCATTCTACGGCTTCTTCTCTGGCTCCTTCGTCAGTCTGCCCCCAACTATTATCGTCCACCTCAGTGCCGACGCGCGGGACAAGATCGGCACTAGATTCGGCCAAAGCTTTGGTATTGTGGCCATAGGATTGCTTGTCGGTACACCAATTGGGGGCGCAATCCAGGAAAACGGTGGTTTTGATGATTTGTGGACATATGGGGGGTGTTTGCTGTTCAGTAGTGCTGCACTGCTATTTTGTGCGCGGGTGGCGTTCAAGGGCCGGGGCCTCATGGTTAAAGCTTGATGAGAAATGGCTGACATGAAATCGCACTAGATGATTACGACCTGAAAAGCCAATCAAAAGTTACATGATTAGTTTAGTCTATGTATAATGATCCCAATTAACACCTGTACCGCAAAGAAATCTGGCGTGCGTCATAGTGTGTAATAGCTCCTCATGGAATAGAAAAAGATTAGTATTTTCTCAGCTCAATCTCCCTTCTCACAAGCAACCTTCAAATCGGCATTGAACACCTCGAACCCTTTCCTTGTCTTCTCGGCAAACCCCACTTGTTTTGCAACAGCGTTCCCACCCATGAGCCACCCCAGCGCCCCGCTAAACTCTTCACTATGCGTCAAGCGGCACCCCCCAGGGACCGCTGTGCTTTCCTCGAACAGGAAATAATGTGTACCCGTGAACAAGAATGGTATACTTCCTGTCCATGCAAATGCAGTTGGTGTGTTTTGCTAGTAAATTCCGTCAGCGAAATGCTTCAAGTCGAACAAAAAACTTAAGTACACCTGATTAGGATACTAATGGCAAACGTACCTGTATCACGGGGTTCATTTTTTGTCCACCTGTTGCAAAATGCACAAGGAGTTTCTGTCCTGGCCCGAGAGTACCGTGTGGTGTGATGGATAAGAAGAAGGAGGTATGCCATTTGGATAAAGACGCAAAGTCGAGGAATTTATCGCGGACTTGCGAGGGGGGTGACGCGATGTCGATGGTTGTCACTATTGACATTTTGGTTTTGGCGTGATGGGTTATGAGTAGGTATCTACAGGACTGATGGCGAGATTTTTCTGAGAAGATTATAGTATTGTTTATGATGATTGTTGGTAGATAGAATGTTTTGTATTGTGTTGAGAAGGAGAGAAAGACTTATATCCATATGTCGACTCATGATGGTTAAGTAACGGCGCACAAGAAAGAAGACTCTGCCTATTGCGGCTCTTTGCGCGGAAGTGCACATTCTCTAACACCACAAAATTGTGTTATCATCTACACTGCATGTGTTCATATAGACCCGTGATGCGAGATGTGAGGCATCCAGTCCGCGCTAAACTTGTTGCGGCTCAATGCGCGAGATCATCTTACGCCAGGCGTAGTTGCCTAACTCAACGGACTTGCATCAGTGCCCGCATTAACTAACCTACCTTCTTCGGTTGCAATCATCTCGTGCGAATTACTATATTCGTTTGCGTCGTATCTAGCCCATGACTACCAATGGTCAATGTAGCTGGCCGTTCCAAAGGATGCTTCAACTGCCGCAAGCGCCGCGTCAAATGTGGTAAGCAACGTCCTTGTACGTGTCCCCGCAATGACAGGCTGACGTTTTTGCGCAAGACGAGACACAGCCCACTTGTAAAAGATGTCAAAAGCTAGGTATTGCTTGCGACGGTCCCAGGACGCTCGTGTTTGTTGAAGGAAAAATCATCAGGTCAAGACGGACTCAGAATCCATCGAATAGAACGAAGGGCGTGACAATGACACCTGCTTGGAAGAGAGAGGATGTTAAGAAATCAGCTTCGGTCTCTCCGCCATACCAGTCTTCACCCCAACATGTAGGGCTGAGATTCGATGAGTATGAAGTCTACATATGTCATCTACGACGATACCTCTATCCCAATGGCCCCGTTGACCTGGGACTACAACAACTTCGGACCTCGGACCTTGCTATTAGTCGATATCCAACCATAGGTGCAGGCGCTAATCCTTTGTTCAATCAAGCTGCTTTGACGTTTGCCACGTTACTATTTGGCGCCCAACACCACCAGGCTCGCATCCTCGCCAAGGGCTACGACATGCATGGTGTCGCCCTCCGGCAGTTGAACCAAGCACTCAGTATTCCGGGATGTCACGAACGAGACGACATCATCAATGTCATCAACATCATGGCCATGCTTGAGATGTGCTTGCCAAGTGGCCCCAGAAATTGGTTAAAACACATGCTGGGGCTAGAACAACTCATAGCACTTCGTGACCCAGGTTCGCTGGCATATGCTTCGACCCAAACACTGGAGTTGTACAAAGGTGTTCGCCATATGATATTACTTGCCTCGTTGCGAAATAGATCTCCATCTATTCTTGCTAGACAGCGATGGAAGGCCGTATTGCAAACGCCTCTCTCACTTGAACCAAGAGAAGAAAGAGAATTACATGAGGTAATGGCAGACTGCACGGTACTGATTGCTGCGAGCGACGAGGTTTCCAGAACACGCAACACACATGACCCCGTGCGCTTAGAAAGGGTCGAAGAAATCCAAACGAAAGCTAGGGATTTGCTTACCTTCCTGCAAACCTGGAAACAGCAATGGGACAGTGAAAAGGGAAACTCGTGTATCACGGAAGATGACTTTGAGGCCATTTGCGCAGGTGCTCCACAAGCATTGTGGATGGTATACAAGTTCCAAAACGACTCCATCGCACGTATATTCATGCTATACACCACTGCTATGATCCATGTGCTTCAGATCGTCGAAGTGACTGAAGAGTTACAGGCGCAGTCAGGATTTCCGGGAGTGGAAACCAGCGGTACCCTCCATCTCATCCGTGCAGCAGGCATCAGCATTGCACGAAGTATACCGGATTATCTGCAACATAGGAGATATCGCGGCGCCACAGGGTTTACTTCTCCGGTTGTTCAGTGGGCGGTTCTTATGGCTTGGCAAGTACTTGGGCGCGATGAGTCTGCCGAGGGAAAGTGGATGGTGGGAGCTTTGCAGGGGTATAGCGAGTATGCTATTGCGAAGGCTGCGTGGGAGGTTTGACCTATTCGCTCTTAGATTGTGGTCGTGGATATTTAAGAACCCAATTGAGTGCAACGAGTTAATTGGACTTTATACATTGAGGTTGCGGATAGCATGCGACGCAAAAGAAAGCTAAGATATCACTGCTTTCTTGGAACAATGACACTCGAAACCCCAAAATTGAGTTAAGTCGTTTAGTCTTGCATATAGATAAATGAGGTTTCAGTCAAACTTGACTACTAATTTAAGGTAGGAGGAGCGGAATGGCAAGGGCACGGCATGTTGCCAAAAGAGTAAAACAGGATGAACCGTTCTCAAAGTGTGTACTTATTTGCTAAAAATCGCACCCATGATCAGATACAAGTGCCTTGAACCATCCACTGAAAGGATCACATAAATTCCATAGAAACCAGAACTTCCGGTGAAGATTATTCACAGATCTCCAAAAGTTGTCCCTCTTTTCTACCGTGAAACGTTCTGAGAACCAAAAAAGCATGTGAATAACGGTAGTTAAGATCTTATAAATTTCACTATTCTCTCTTATAATCAATATCCATCGCAATAAGCGAGGCTGTGTGTTATAACTGTTCCTAAGATTGCGGTCTCTTGTGAGATATGATGGAATTAGTAAAGTAGGTACAATAGAGACATAGTGATACAGAAAGAAGTGAAAAAGAAAAACTGCATTCGATCTACAGGAGGGGTTGAGTAGCAAATTATTTCAGCGAATTAAGTTACATGAATTTAGCCTTGTCATTGCTATATTCAGCGTCCAGCCAGTAAGTTATGCCACCTTCTAAGGCCCAAAGAAGCGATCGATTTACTGTTTTGGATGAGTAACAATGTAGCACTGCATAAGCTGAGTAGCATTGCCGGGACCTAGAATACGTTGCGCAAGGTTCAGGTCTGCTAACTGTATGGAGCTTAATAACGGAATAGCTTCATTATGTTATTAATATTGCGCTTCCTTTCTGAATTAGCTTGCATGTCCTTGGTAGCTTGTGCAGGCCTTTGTGGCACTAATCGCTATGATGTACGAGCGAAGCGGGGTAATCTAACAACCGCCTCACTTACGTATCGGAATGGCTAAGAGATAGATGCTTACCATTGTTAATTGGAATTCTAGGGTGATCTAGCCTGACATTCTTTCCACCAAAATAGAGATTCTTTAGTACAATAATAGTAATCATCTATCTAGCTATCCTGCAGGTTCCCCTGTACCTACATTACTACAAAATATAGGTTACTAAGGAGTGAAGGTGCAAAAGGTTAGCGTAAGACAGACCTACACCTACACCCACACGTATGATAATAAGCTCTACAAATGCTTTATAAAGTTCTTTTGGTGGTAAAAGTCTCTACGGCTAGTGATTATGTACGAACTAGATGTAATGAGAGGTTCGTTTAAGTATGTATATGCTCAGCAACACGTGAGTGAGACTAGCCGTCTGAATACGCGATATTGTTTAGTACTTCCCTCTTATAATTTGGTTACTATTCATATACTCGCCCGTTTCGCCAGTCTACATAGGCGCTGCAAACGGAATAATGCTTGCAGCCACTCACCAGGACTCATTCAGTTGAAGGAAATCTCACGTTGTACTGCTAGGTGGGATCTGGGTATACGAGCAATGCGAGGTATCGGCCCCCTGGGCTCAATATCGAACATAAGCCCTTGGCGCTTCTTTTCCAGCCTTCCTTGTTGAACTTGCTGAGGCTAAATGCAAGATTAGAGGCAGCGCAGCGGATATGATATTCCGCTGCAAGGTGCTATGGGCTCGTAAAATTCGTATTTTGAAGCGGTTCTGGACCTTTGCATGATCATGAGGTTACCGGTTTGAGAGTAGCCACTTCTAGAGAAGGGGAGGGGGATGGCAGATATAAAACCCATGCTGATTCTTGCCAGAAGTAAAGAACCACTACGCTTCAGACTACTACTTTCTCAATTGTCTCAATCTCAATCAACTCTCTGATATCCCTTACCATGAAGTTTACTGCTTTCGCCATTGCCACTCTCCTGCCCTTGACGGCCCTCTCTGCCCCCACGGCCGAAGCCGAAGGCGCGTTGCTCTTTGCCCCAGAAGTCGAAGGCGAGCTCCCCGTCCTCCAGGACATCAAGGCCCGCAGTCTGGAGAAGCGGGCTATTACTGCCACCGTCACGGCTGATGCACTCA
Organism: Bipolaris sorokiniana ND90Pr; assembly: GCF_000338995.1. Classification (NCBI taxonomy): domain Eukaryota; kingdom Fungi; phylum Ascomycota; class Dothideomycetes; order Pleosporales; family Pleosporaceae; genus Bipolaris; species Bipolaris sorokiniana. The sequence goes on from NW_006911915.1 coordinate 156,016, forward strand.
AGCATCGCCAATGCCCGCGGACCTCGTGCACGGCCGATGGCCAGTACTCACGTGGAACACGCATCCGAATCCGGTGCTTTAGAGGCACGGATACGACTGTCGTATCAGGGAATCCGTACGTAATGATCGGAAGGCCGGTGGAGGATGATGTAACTAATTGCCTACATTAGATACTGGGGTAAGCTCCAGGCAAGTGGAGTCGCAAACAATAACTGGGTGTCTCTTTACTATGTAACCTGGAGCGGTAAGTCTACAACCTGGTATAATTAGTATTGTCTGTTGAAATACTAACCTGCTGTAGGGTTTATTCCTGAGTGCTAATTGACTGCAAAGTTGGCCAGATACAGGCTAGGTAGAGCAATGTTAGTGGTGGTTTGAATGCTCTCTATAGTACTATAATAACTATAGTAAGAAAAGCTAGTGTTTGGATGCTTCTTGAAGTATATGGAATACAACAAATGAGTGCGTATTGATTATGCTCTTATCGATCTCTCTGCTCTCTTAAGAGAGCACCGAAAGCGTTCTGTTGTTACATGGCAGCATATCCCTAGTGACTGGCCATGAGCATCTCTGACTGTTGTAGGCCAAACATTAACAGTCGGCATTACCAGTGTACCTTGTCCCAACAGTCCTCAGGATCGCTGTTATCGCATTGCCTTTTCCATTCGCGATAATTGGACGCATCTATTGTCTGACAGTAGTAGTGTCACTTGATGCCGTTGCGATCATCGAACCATCTCAGTTGTCCAACGTTGATATTTTTGCAGTTGTTCTTAGTCGCAGCGTCGTCTAACCCATTTTTGGTGTCATTATCAGAGCAGGCCCGGTATCTGTAGCTAGTGGAACGGGCATTGACCTTAGCCAATGCGATAGCGATGATATAGGCAGCAGCGACACCGAAACCCTAATCCATGATTAGACGAATATAGCAAAGAATTCCAACGATGCATGGTAGCAATACCTTCATCTCGTGGTAGTTGAGTGTGATTGATACTGCGAAGAGTGGTGGGGTATTATGTTTACTTGATAGTGCAAAGGACAACGATACGTGGGGTCAGATTTATGGAACAAGTAAGAGGACCTTAAGAAAATCGAAGAGTACTCTATAGCCATCCTGTAAACAGCCGAAGGGCGGAAGCAATATATAAGGAGAAAGCGCAGAAATCTCACATATGGAGCTAGGGAGACCAGGACATACGAAGCAGATTGTATATTTGAATTAGAAGTCATCAACGCATGGATCGACCTTTGCTCTTGGAATGTGTCTGGTTTCGCCGTTGAATCTTAACGCTGGTGAGATTGAACAGCATGCTGTACCTAGATGGGTGATTTAACGGTTGGATTTTACTAAGAAAGCAGGGGATTTCGGTTACGTTCCCAGTCTGCCATTCAGTAGCATATTTAAGGCTTTACTATCATACCGCCTCTCTAAATAAACAAAGTACACAGGTACCTGTTGAAGTTCTCACCTACAGGGGTGCCTACAGCAGTACCGCCATAGTACTACCGAGCTTCAAACAAGCCAAGCTCCACTGGCGCTATAAGTTTAACATATCGTTTCGCCGAATCTTCAAAGCTTGAAAGTGGGTCTTCAATCCGGGGTAGCTGCATTTTTGTGTTCGACTCTGATTGGCGCCCAATGGTTTACTCCACTACACTGATAAAGCTCTTACGTACGTACATGTACATAATATCATTTCAACTTAGCAATAGTGCTGGACAGGACTGAAATTATCCGGACCCATTGTTGTCATTCCTCTCCCCGCCATGATGGATTGTTACTACCTCAATCACCCCGCATGTCTGTGCTTTGCATTTCACGCAGCCATCGTATTTTCCAGCGTTGCAGCTTTGTTTTTACTGACGTCTTTGCAACTTTTGCGCTATTCCCCCAAACGCACCTAGCTTCTTTAAGCACTTCTCACAATGGAAGCTTTGTCATATTTCTTCGATACTTTTGCCTCCCCACGACGGTTACTACCCAAGCTTGGACTCGTCTCACTCGTTCTCTCCGGCGCAGCTGTAGTTCCAGATCGCAAAGCATTAATTATTGACACGGATATCTTCAGTGATGTTGAGTACGTGTGACACTATTGCTCAATGCCGCATCGATGCTAATCTACACTTTCCAGTGACGCCGCTGCTCTCCTTCTCGCTGCGACTGACCCTAGTGTCTCTCTCCTCGCTGTAAATGTGAATTATCCCTCTTCGTACTCTGCTCTTGCCACCTCGGCTCTCCTTGCACACTACGGACATCCAAGTATTCCCATTGGCCTCCGCCGACCTATCACAAACGAGAGTTTCTTTGATGACTGGGCATATGAACTTGGCGAGTATACAAGCAAGGTGGCCTATCATTGGTCCGGTGGTTCGCTACCGTGGTTCAAACCCGAAGATGCCTGGATTTCCGTGGAATTGTATCGGAAGGTGCTTTCGGAGCAAGATGACAACAGCGTGACGATTGCTAGTATCGGCTTTTTAGAGAATGTAAGCTGCGCACTCTCCGTCGAGAAGGTTATGAGAAAGTGTTAGTGTTAACTAGAATAGCTCTCAGTACTCCTTAATTCAACAGCAGACAAGTACTCGATGCTGTCGGGCGTTGAACTTGTTCAGGCTAAAGTTGCGGAGTTAGTCGTCATGGGTGGCGACTATCCCTCCGGATACGAATTCAATTTCTGGTCTGATAATCCTCTCGCGACCGCTCATGTCGTCAATACCTGGCCCGGTCGCATAACGTACCTGGGCTCCAAAGTTGGAGAGGCCGTATCTTCTGGTGCTATACTAACAACAAAAGGCCCCATGAATGATCCAGTGAAGAGGGCGTTCGAACATTATATTGGGTACAACAGATCACGGTATTCATGGGATCCCTTGACAATAGTGTATGCATGTCAAGGGCTCGGTGGGTGGTTCGAATACGGGGGATCGGGAGGGTACAATCATGTCTTTCCCAACGGGTCGAATGTCTGGGTTGAAGGAGGAGAGGGGAAGGAGCAGCAGTATTTGAAATTAAAGATGGACAATGAGACCATTGCGAGGGAGCTGGATAGTATGCTCCTACATGGAGCTAACCTCTACGAGAAACCATAGACTACTAAATCTCCTCGTTCGCAGGTGCAGATCCTATTACCATTATGCTACCTTCATCTAATATGTGTATGTAATCGGTCAAGAGATTGCCACAATTGACGGTAGCCTTACAAAAGCTTGCAACGAGACGCAATGTCACCAATAACAAAAGTGGCTATGCAGCCCCGTCAGCTCAGCCACACTTTTCAGCTAATTCATCTTCCGCACTCGCTTGAGAAGGCTGAGCTGTGCGATGTGCAGAGTGCTACGGTTCAGAGTATGGTTATTGGTCAGCCTTGTCGTGTGTCAAGTCTACAATGCAGCCACGCCCTGCTGGTGGTTACCTTAACCGCAATCGTCTAGCTCAAGACTGAGAGGCTGCAAACCCTTGCAATGGCCATAAACCACTAATATGGTATTCGCATCAGGCGTTTTCCATAGAGCGGAGTCACATGATAGGCAGCTTACGTCGCATCGGAGCAAATGCATCACACTATCTTCAGCCTCGCTAAACATGCGCCATCAGGCAGAAATAAAGGTTAGAGGAACGCCTGGTGTCTTCGCTACAGATCTGCACAGGCTTGCGTACTGATACTTGGTTCTGACATTCAATCAGAATATTCTGGCAACTATTCGACATTTTGACTATTGTCACGGAGTTCCTCTTTTCACTGGCAAAAAGCCTAAACTTCGCATTTCGTACGTCTAGCGATATATGACCATGCTATCGTCCATATCTGACTCTTAGTTTAGGGAATCTTAAGCTACTGGCGAACAATTCGGGTGGCTCCACCATAGATGCCTCAATGACGCATGGCTCAACTACTGATAGTAGCTCGATGAACGCCATCGAGGCGAGATGAACGGAATCTTGTCGAGGAATACCAACGATGGGTTACAATTCCTGTTTTTGGCACACTGGATTCCTTTTATCATCAAATGCCTGAGAGCCAGAGGTAACCATTCCGCGAGGAAGCACCACGACCTGCGAGCAGTGGGTACTTTGGGGAAGTCTCGAGAAACATCATCCACGCAAAGCATAGTTATTCATCCATCGATGAAACTTCCTACTTTCGAGTGGACTTCAAAGACGACAGACAATGACGTTGAATGTATCTTGATATACACCATAGCAGCTGCAGTCAAGAAGATGAAAGTGACAAACGTAAACCCCTCTTCTAGCTGCGGTAGGTGCTAAGATGGAGAAGGTCGTAAGACTTCAAAGATTCTCTCTCTATATCTGCATCCGGTGGAAAATTATACATACTATATACGCCACTTTATGACCGTAGACTATTGGTGGCCTGCAGCAGAACACTCTCATGTCCCTGCGAAGTTCAATGGAAGTTAGTGAGGCTGAGGCTTTATCATAGCGCCAGTTGCAGATCCGAGGAGCTGATTCTCGTCGGCATTCTCCGAAAAGGTGGGGCATATTAAGCGAGACAAGCCCCTGACCGAAAAAGCAAATATGAGTATGCAGGGGTTTTATGACTCCCAACAAACTTAATGTATTACCCCTATTTATGAAGAAGAGTGATCCTCAACAACTCGGCTGCCCATCTGCGCAGCTTATGGCATAAAATACACAAAGGGAATGTTGGAGATTTGATTTCTCGGGTTGCACTGCAATGCTGTCATTGATCTTGTTTACAGTTCTTCTTTTCTTCTATAGGCTTGAGCAATCGTCTGAGTGTATAGGTTATCGTTACTGTTTCCAAGACGAGACTACTCCTAGCAAATGCCGTGCGCTCCTCCATGACCTACTTTGCCCCATTTACATCGTAAAATGCCACTATCATTATGTTTTAAACATAAGGTTTTGTGGCGTGCTGCCTGGTAACGAATAGGTAACTCGATCTGGAACACCAACTATCAAAAAACAATACAGTGAAAGCTAGAGCAGGCTATGACGTAAAATTGATCACATCCAAGCCACGGCGCACGCTACGGAACCACAATCTCAGGTATACCCATCGTTCTTGCAGCGCTTTCAGTTATTGCAGCTGAAGCTTCCCACATCCGCATAATCTACATGCGTAGTAGTTCCCACTTATCACTAGTGTTCACGACGGTGTCTTCGACCATCCAATGATATATTCAGGTATTTAGATAAGAATTGCGCTCCACCTCTAGCAGGTAAAACGATACGTTCTGAGGTCGTTTAGTGCATTTAAGTGACGAAAGTCTGAAAGTAGACCGCTTAAGACCAAACAAGGCCTAGATTCCCACTTTAAAACAGTCCCCAGATTGTATTACTTATCATCGGCAACGTGACTTCGTTTTTATGTGTTGTGCATGCCTTCTATTGTCCCAGCTCTGGGGTGCTTGGAGCTCTATGCGTAGACTTGCTGTTCTTGAGTAGAATGCACTCTCCTTGGATATTGTGTTTTCTTTTCATGTCCCGCGTCGCTGTCACTCCTGTTTGGGGCCAACTTGATCCACTAGCTACTCTACCAGTTTGCGCGGTGAGTATATTTCCATTTTGAGCTTCCTCAGACCTAAGTTGACAATTGGCTTAGCAAAAATGCCTCGCCAGCTCTTTCGCCAATTCCATATGCGATCCGCTTAAGGATATGTCCTGTCGGTGCAACAATGGAACGCAGCAGTTGATCGCCATAAACTGCTTTTCCACGTCATGCACTGCTCGGGAGACTTTGACGACCCTGAACGTCACCACGGTCATGTGCGAGGTGCCAGTTCGGGACAGATCTGGGTTGTATCGCACGGTCAACTCCGTTTTGTTTACCTTAAGTACTGTGGCCATCCTAGGGCGATTTTATTCCCATTTTGCTCTCGGGCGCTTGCAACTGCTCGACGACGGGAACATGGCTTTGATACTGGTATGTTTTTTCGTTAAGCACCTGTCGCGACTAACATTCTACAGGTGCTGAACATACTTATGTTTACTCTGACAACCATGATGTGTGAGTCCTCGCGTTTCTAAGACTACATTGGAAGGATAACCGCTAATTTAAGAAGCATTCACTGGACTCGGACAAGACATATGGAAAGTCTCATTCAAAAACATTAGATTGACACTGCTATACTTCTGGATCTCCGTACCATTCTACGGAATAGAGTTTGGCCTTGGCAAGATTGCCTTCGGCCTTTTCTACCTCCGCATATTCAACGATAGCGGTTTCCGCAAGTTGGTCTGGTTTGTTATTGTCTTTACGCTTCTTTACACGATTGCCTTTGCTTTTTTGGGTACATTTGTTTGCTCTCCTGTGAGTTATTTTTGGTGGCAGTGGGACCTGGGTGGCGAGCATAAAGGCAAATGTCTTAACAACAACACTATCGGGTTTGTCACGGCATCGTTTAGTATCTTTACAGACCTTGTTATGTTAGGCCTGCCTATTCCCCAGATCTGGGCTTTACATCTTTCCACGAAGAAGAAAGTTGGAGTCTTATTCATGTTTAGTATCGGCTTCTTGTAAGTTTTGTTGATATATATCTGCGTCGTGCCTTGGAGGATGCTAATATCAATACAGGGTAACTATCGTTTCAATCATCCGGCTACACGCTTTAGTCAACTTTGCAAAATCTACAAACTTCACTTGTAATGCCGCTCCCTTCTCTTCTTATATAGCTTCTTCTAATAAGCCTATCAGATGACTTTCTTGATACTTCACTCTGGTCTTTGATCGAAATATATGTCGGAATTATTTGTGTATGCATGCCGTCGCTCAAGCTCGGTATCCAATTCTTCTGCCCCAAGATTCTACACAGCGTCATGTCCACCTCAAGATATACTGGCTCAGGCCGAACTGGAGGCAATATTGCTATTCATAGAAGTGTTCAAGTCACCATAGGTAGCTATCCCACGAAGCCGCAAACGGAGGAGCAAGGGAGCACTGTTGAATTAGTGGAAATAGTGGGAGATGCAAAGAGCACGCCAATACATGAAAGGTCACAATGTGAAACGAATAATGTAGAGCAGGGATATTTACCTGGATAGTTGATTTTTGGGTTAAAAAAAGTCAAGATATTGTACACAAAATCTCAGGACCGCGTATAGTGACCGTCTAAATAAAGGACAGCTTCTTCTACTATTGAACGCCGAGGCTAGTCTCAATGTCTCATCATATTCTTTTTTCCCGCCTTGTTCCTAGCTGCGTTAAAAGAACTCCTCCTACTTAATCGTCCTGTTCCTAGCTTTGAGTATGTTGTTTTCTTTTAACATCTACTACTGTTCTTGCTTCTTCTCAAACTGAACGTTGACACTCTAAGTACTTTACAATCATACTAACACAGCGACCCCGCTAAACAAGACACGAGACACATCATAAATCACAGAAACAACATGTAGCACAAGCTTCCAGAGAGCAAATCTATATCGCTAGCTACCCTAGCCCAACCTGTTCAACTCCGCTTTCCTCACCACCACTTGCGATCCTCCTTTCCTTAACACCATTTCGCCAAACCGCCTACCCAAGGGCTAGCATCAAAGGAGCGCTACAAATAGAACACCAACAAAGAAGTAAAATACAAGTTTTCGATCGGAAAAAGGTGACGAATTGAAACAGGAAACGGACTTTTCGAGTTTTTTGCGCCGCAAGGCAGGGAGATCTGTCATACAAGTATAACCGAGGGAAAAAAAGCAGATGAAAGGCAGGAATGAAAAGCAAGGATCAGAATAAGCCCTATTTATATCCCATGAATGCCTGGACAGAGAAGCTATCATGTCCAGAGGGAAAGATAGTTTAGATATATACGATAATGGTATGTAAAAGTCTCCAAATACAATAGAGACAGAGACTCTATAGTTAATGTGGAGAGCTAATGCTCCTTTATTCATAGCGAATGTAATAGCTATGCGGAGTCTTGGCGGGTGAGCCTACTCACCATTTGTCTCCTTCGTTATATTGAACAGATTTATTATCAGCTTCGTATTTGCAATACTGAAAGCATCTGCTGGCAAGCACACTAGATCATTCTTCCTAAAATTGTCCATCTTTCATTTATTGCCGACCACGCAAGCATAGTAAGGCGAGCTTAAGATGCATTAGACACAAGATTTACTCACGCAGCAACAAGCTGTTATTAGTACTGCGACTGGTAGTAATGAGTCGGAGTTACAGGAGTACGTATTGGAGAACAATACGCAAGGGCTGCATGAGGAATACGAACATCAGAAACTTGTGATTGCTGCGATACGATATGATTAGACACTGCGTCAGTTTGAAACATATTAGGGTTCCCGGTAAAAACGTTTCGATTTCAACTCTAAATTTGCTGCTTACTCATGGCTGAGAAATAAATTGGGCAGAATAGCCTCTATCTTACCAGGAGCCATTTATGTGGTCTTGTATCCAGGAACAGGAGGAGCTTGCATGGTGCCTAGAGCACGGCGGCAGTCTTGCCACGGCTGGAGAGCAACAGCACAAAAGGCCTATACTCCAAGCGGTTGCTGAGAGTGGTGATATCGCAGTGTTTAAGTTTTTGCACTCCAGAAAGACTCCTTTATGACCTGATACACTGCATAGAGCCGTTATGGCAGTCGCATTCAGTCACGATAGCTCGGACTGCCCGAAGAAAGACGACGAGAAGCAGCGGCAGAGCAGAGCGCGATACACCCAACTTATGGCTATGATGCGCTTGAAGTTATTGTAGAGAATGATCTCTTGATGCACATCTATGGAAATGGCTTTGGCCAGACCAGTACTCATGCCAGTCTCACAGATGTCATTACACTTATCGCTCACAAAAGTCCACGGTTGCGCATACTCGAACTGGATGCAGGCACGGGTGGAGCTGCAAGAATCATGCTGAATCCCTTAGAAGGACACACACCGCTGCCTAAGTACGATCAATTTGACTTCAGTGATATTTCTAAGGCCTTCTTAGGTGTTGCTCGGGAAAGGTTCCAGGACCATCGCCATTTAGACTTTGGAATCCTCAACATTGAGAATGAGCCCACTGGTCAGGATTTTGAGGAGGATTTGTACTATATCCTTTTTGTATCAAAAGTGAGTCTACACTGTAACCAACCGCCACGATCTAGTTGCTGATGTTCAATTAAGTGACACATGCAATACGCAATGTTGTGTCCTGTTTGCGGAACTTCAAAACGCTTCTCAAGCGCGATGGAAAGCTCGTGATCACAGAGACAACAAAAGACCGGCTTTTTACTGGCTTCATGCTTGGTGCCCTGCCTGATTACTGGCTCAGTGCGGACGATGAGCGACCGAGTAGGCCATTCGTTTCCAAGGCTAAATGGAAGCAGGTATTGCTCGACGCAGGCCTCGCTGGAGTCGACATTATGCTTGATAATTACGACGAGCCAGTCAGTTGCACGACCCTCATAGTAGCACGTAGCACAAGTAAAGATATTCATACAGATCTCAATGTTGCTGACGACGTGAACTGTAGCAACGGGCATGTCGACGCTAATCAAATCGAGAAGGTCAACGAGGCAAAGTCATCTAGAGCAACTCTGGTGGAAGGATCCTTCGACTCTGTCGTCACGCTAGATAGTGACCACAATTCTTACTGAGTGCACAGATCTACCAACATGAGGCACAGCCAATCCAGCGCGCCATTGAGCGCAAATACACACGATTAGGCATCGACACGTGCTCCATGGCACTCGAAGCTTTGCCAAACTCCCTCGATTGAGACGCATGCACCGTTATGTTAGCAGAGCTTGGAATTCCTTTATTGGCGCGCATGACTTCGGCTGAGATGATGGCTGTGCAGCGTTACACGCAGCTGACAACTACGTCACTGTGGGTCACCGATGGTGGAGTGATATAAGGCTACGATACAGGAAAGTCTCTTGTCTTTGGACTTGCCAAAGCCATCATAACTCAGCAGCCTTCGTTCCATCTCTCGAGTTTACACATCGATATTAAGAACAAAGGTCAAGAGAACAGTGATAGCGTGCTGCTTGTTATAGAAGCTGAGATGGTATTCTAATAAGACTCACACGCAGAGATGGATACCGAATTGGTGAAGAAGAATGAGTTAGTGTACGTTAGTTGCTATATGAGTGATTACATAGAGAAAACTGGGTTTGGGCGCAATCTAGCCTTCAACATGACCATGAGCAATATCTCTTAAGGCGATTATGCCCTTGCGCTACGGTTTCAGAGCGTCAGAAAGGTCGAAAGCTTTTATTTTCACAGGCAGGACCTGGAACCCCTGGCTGAGGGCGAAGTATTGATCGACGTGGGTGCTATAGCATTGAATTCACTGGTACGTATAACACCTTCTTTTTACGATCCTGGAGCAACGCTAACACATCCCTAGTTGGTTGACACTCTTAAGGGTAAACTATATTTGATAAGTTTCGGAATGGAAATAGTAGGCAGGGTTTGTGCAGTTGGCTCTACAATCCGCAAGTTGAAGGCTGGGGATTATGTATGGTGCGTCTGCCCACACCATTTCCACATAGCTATCGTTGTGAACGAGAGTGATTACGAGATACGTTCGGTGCAGGAGCTGAACGAAGACTTGCTTGGCCAGATCCGTCTCGTAATCACATCTCTACAAGTCGCAAGCTTGCTACGTATATCTCGTTGCTATACTATAACAATATCTTTATAACTTAGTGTACTCTTGTTAGCTACTATGCTTTGACTATCCTATGACTAGTCTTTTAGTCTGATAGTACTACTACTTGGACTTGACCTATCTCCACCTGTAACCTGGACATTATATTGTTTCAAACTATGACTTGTGAGCTGGATATCATGATCGCCATGTTGGCTGGGATGCTCCTGATATCCTGCTCGTGACGGATGGCCAGAGGTCCACGCGCGCGAGCGCTTGCGACTGGCACTATCGTGCGTTGACGTATCGTTGAGGACCTGACGGAGCAAGGGGCGGAGGGTAGCAGCGGCGGAAGTAGCAAGGCCAATGCCGGTTTCGCAGGTAGACCAGATTGCAACATCGATGGTAGAGTAGAGGAAATCGGGGATATCGTTAAGGCCATTGATGAAAGGCAGGCGGACAATAGTCGCTGAGGAACCACTAGTAAGGCATTAGTGTACAATACCCAGGATGATCTGAAGGTAGAATGATCTTACATAGCGCAGCAGGCGAGTACAACGCCCACAGTGACTTTGTTCCTCTTGTTCATTTGTAGACCATGCACGATGAAGATTGGAACGATACTGAACGTCCAATCGGTTACACATGACAACGCAGAGTAGCCATAGAACGAATTGACAATGACTTTGGAGGGTATGCAGTAGCCTTTACCACCGCGAAATTGCTCCCAGAAGAAGGAAACCGGCCAACACTGGAAGGTGAAGATGAAGAAGAAGTACACGCTGTATATCTGGATGGAAAGCAGGGAAGTCCAAAGAATGATGCGATGAGTTCTCCTCTGAGCGATGCGCAACAGGAAGATACCGATGCTGGATTTGAGAAAGATGTTCGTAATGACATAGGTCGGTTCGCAGGCCCACCACCACTACTACGAGTTAATATCAAGGTAGGCTATACTGTGAATATGATGTTACACACCTTCATGCCAACTGGGTAGTTTTCGTCGGGAATAAGATATCGTCGTTTTCCAGTTCCGTTCGAAATACCTAGACGCGCTAGGGTACAAAAGACCAAGAATGAAACCAGCGTAAGGACAGAAAAGTAGTCATCGGCTGAGAAGTTCTTCACAATTACTAGTTTGCAGTAACATCGAAGCATCACTAGCAGAATGCAGATGCACATGAAGAAGCCAAGCACACCAATGAATTCTCCGGATCGGTCATCGCGCGCCATGCTGGTCGTGAGAAATTTGGTGTAGAAATGGGTCAAACTCAAGATCCGGTGCGCAAGCAGGACTGTTATGGAAGCGTTGCTCTTTGCACGTCCTTTTCTAAAGGGGCTGACATGACTCTGTAGGCGACTAGGCGTGCTACCTATATGGAGAAGGAATTTCCGTCAACTCGGAACGCAAGCAAACCCAGACTAGCTCTGATTCTAACCCATGTCGTTTCAGCCCTAAATCGGCAATGACTTGCCGTGGCAATGGGTAAGGTGGGTAAGTGGCTACGCTTGTTCAATCATTGTTTGGCTCGGGTTGGTCGCGCCATTAGTGTCTACCCCACCGTTGAGAATTTGCTCTGCACTAATTTCACTCCACGGAGCTGATAAGTTCTGGAACAACTCAAATGCGCAAAAAGCGGGCGTGGCGTATCAGAAAATTTGCATTGCTTTATCGCCTCTACAAAAAAGTAAACATTAAGTCCAGAATTAGATATGTATGGGAATGTGCTGTGCCGTAAGATTGCTGATCTACTAGATCTCGATTGACCCACCCCGCGATGGCCAAGGCCCATCTGCAAATCCCCCAAGATCATCACCCCTAATCTCATACGGAGAGTCCAACCTCAACTAATGCGCTGCTTCCTTAGTATCTAACATAATGGTTCTCGATGTGAGTTGAGCTTTAGGTGCACTACAAGAACATATATCACTCGATCGGGATGACGGTCATTGGAACTGCTCTTGAGTTTAGTCTTATGTATCAAGGTAAGCACACTGGGCATACTTTGGTGACAGCTTAAGATATTCCTTGCACTATAAGAAGTAACACTTAGTTTTGCATCGAGAGAACTTGAACTTCTGGCCTGCTTAAACATATCCTTTGATTTTCCAATCAAATGAAGCAAAATTCCTCCCTGTAAGCAACCGGTCCTTCCGAAGGATCCTCTATGATATCTTGGTACTATCCATAGAACCTAGGTGCGGCGCCCCTCACACCTAGGTTCTATAATATTACCTGACTATCGCGTGAACTTAGCTAGCATTGGCCTTTTCTCCTGATTGAAATAGAATTTGTTAGCCGGTCCTCAGCGGTTTCTTGAATGAATCCTGTTTAATACCTAGTTATTGCTTTCGTAAACTCAATCCGTTATAATAGAGCTTGATTCGTTCGTATGATAGAGCTTGGACTGATGAATATTCAAGTACACATTTTGGTAATACAGCATTGATTCCAACCGAGTATAGCTAAGGAACATGTCAATCAGGTCCATGGTCCCATCCTATGTTCTAGTGAAAAAAAGAAAGAATCTTGCCTTTTTCGTATGATAGGGTGAGTTATATTAGTAAGTCAGGATGATGACTCAAATTTTCCAAATTTAGGCATTCCATCGTTTTGCAAGTCCTGTCTTTGGACGGTAGCATGGCAGCCACTCTTTCAATGCCTTTTTAAACAGTTCTCGACTCTTGAGCCCATCAGGAACAATAACACCCGTTGTCCTGAAATCAAAGCAATGTGCCGCATCTCTCAGAACCATACCAAACAGCTTATTCTTTCCGGTGCTTACTCCGCATTTGGGAATGTCTTGGGTGATTTCTACCTTTGGTGCAAAATCCAGGTCAGAAGCAGGTGAATTCAGGCGCCAAGGGTCGAACTCCCCATTGGACCAGTAAGTATTCGATGGTCGAATGGACCATCCACCAAGGACTTTGTTGGTTTTTTTAGTGTTAGGCAACTCTGGGAAGAGAGGAGCGGTTGCGTTAGGGAATTGGAGATGGCATATGTCGCGCTGATGCTGAATCGAGTTGTATTTTGAAATGAGTTGATGAGGGCCAATATTGGCGGCTTGGAAGAATCCTGTACTTAATTAGAATTGGTTGAAGCGTTTTGAGGGAACAAATTTGAGACATACCCCATTCGGTACAATATTGCCATGTCCAGCTGATCGTTGAAGGGTCCTTGAACGCACCGTCCAAGATGCAATGTCCACCTGTTTTGTTCGCATGACCCGAGCACTCTAGCTCAAAATAATCATTTACCATGGTCACAAAGTTGGGGTAGGTGGACCACCTATCTACCACCCACTTGGCGCCTTTGCTCGGTGCCCATCCTTCCTTCGGTGCCGTATTTCCGTTCGCAAGGTCAGTTTCAATCCAGTCACAGAATTGACGAAGCCCATAAATATCACCCTCCATGCCGTATGACTGCCATCTCGAGGTTATAAGAGTAAGCGCATCCGCAAATCCAGCATTCGAGCTATTGGCAGCCCCTAGACCTAAGAATTGTTCTTTCAGTCTAGCAGTGGCACGCTTGTCTTTATCCATGACCCCATCTATGTATCTGACTGCAGCCTGGATGTCCCGGGTACAATTTCCAAAGCCCTTCGCGTTCATGCCTCGCCATACTGGGTCGAAGTAATACGTTTGATCAACTCTAGCCTCGACTGGGGCCGAAGCAGCCCATGAAGCGTAAATCGTGTCAGGATACAAGTTGCGCATGAAGGCAGCCCTCATTCCAGGATAGGAACCGCCAATAAAGACCCATGGTGTCTGGTCAGGAGTGAGCGTTGCATTGATTTCTTTTCTGCTAAACTGCTTCGCGAAGCGGTCAACATCCGCAAGTGCCTGCTCCGACGTTAAGAACCTAAAGGCCTCTGCTGGTGTGTCGATTGAGATGTTTATGGGCGACGAATCGCCATAGAATCGGTGCTCCCATACAATGCCGATACCATTGAATTCATCGACTATCTGCTTGAAAAAGCTGGTTTCATTGCGGAGCCTGAACTGAGAGCTTGTAATGGCATTAGCTTCACCCACATCATAGATGAAGACGGGACCGCCCAGTTTGTAGCTTTTCGTATTCACCCAGTATCTGTTGCGAAAATTGCCAGCGCCCGAGCCGAAGTGATCCAATGGGAGCTCAATATACTCGGGGTTGATAGGTCCGGGGTCAGCAGCCAGGGAAGCAGATATGTCCCCACTTGATGCGGACTTGACAGATTCGAAGGACGCAACCTTGGCTGAATACTCTTCAACAGGTGTACCATCGGGATTGAGGCCCATCTGGGCAAGCAAATCCCACTGGTTTTGAATGGCTCCATTCAAAGCATTGGTATTCTGCAGCAGCGCAAGAGTGAGCGCGGCTATCAATTTAGAGGACCGCATACCGGCAAGAAGGGTTCTCAAGTGAACGAAAATCAATACCGCGAGCAAGCTCACAAGGGAGAATTGAGTGAACTCCGAGCCCCGCCAACTAGGCTGGAACTTCGGATGTGAAAATGAAGAAAATGGACTCCAGGAACCGTTGTAGTTCACAGCCGCACAATATATAAGCACAGCAAAAACAAAATACAGCTGAACTCAAACCCAATTTTGGCTAAAGTCTGCTCATCATTGCCACTAGCTCATGGACACAGCTCGCATGTCGGCGTGATTCGCTGTCCAAATCCTAAAGCGTTCAGATCCGCCATCTTCCAAATTGCGCCGCTTCGCACCCAAGTCCAAGATGGCAAAAGACAGCGGTGATTAGCTAGAAGTAGAAGGCGTCACGGATCATAGCCAAGTGTAGTGGAGCAAAGCTTATCGGCGTTGGTTGCGAATGGCAGGTCTTTGCCAAGCTACTTGAGACCTTCCTTCTTGAGCCTAGCGATGTAACGTAGCTTAGGCCTAGATTGATGCACCCATATGTAATATGACCAAGCTCAAGATCACGTACCATACAAACAATGACAATCTAGAGGCAAAATAACAAAGGTATTCTTTTTATTCTGTAAATATCTGATCCACCTATGGTGCATCAGCCCACCATTGCTAACAAAAGAATCGCAACGCCCATTCTAGTCCACCAGGAACTATTATAATTAAAAAAAACACTTCGTAATGAAGGTATATCTCCGAGCCAAGGAGGGCAAAGTCCGGGCTTTAAGCTCCAGTAGAATGATCCCTCTTGATTATTACTAAAAGCCAAACCCTAAGAGTTATTCTATAAAGTCAATACTTGTAATGGTTGTGACTCCATGGAGAAGTCTGATATTGGTAAGCATTAGGTAGACATAGCTAATTCCTATACACCTTTTTCCCATCACGCTCTTATGGAGATCCGCAGGTGAGTAAAATGAACTCATCTTATTCCACGCATTTGCATCGACTAACACAACTGCAGAAAGCCTCAATAAAGACCCTGAACTCTGGAAATTGGGCTATTACCCACTTCACATAACCTAAACGAAAGACAGTAGCATGCTCATTGGAGAGGCAGCACATCGGATGCTCCCTCGTGTGCACCCATGACTCCCTGCAAGTCAATAGTGCTAACCGAACAACATAAATTAAGGCCAGGGGGCAAACCAAGGCATTGAGGAAACTGGTGCAATAGGGATGTTTCTTGTACAGATCTCAAGTCTCAGCGACGTACCCGCTCGAGGCGAGCAGGTGCATGATGCGAGGCGCAACCGAGCTGCTGCAATGCGGATCTTTTCAAATGATGGTCAAGATGAGTCGGACCGCATTGAGACTGTGACGAAGAAGTGTACAAATGTTATATGTAGGAGAATATCAATCCTGACCTTGGATTAAAAAACATTCAGCAATCCAACCATGCTGCTACATGTGTGCTCAAGGGGTTTGCAGGCTATGTTGGCCCCTCTCGGGTTGCTGCGTCGTGGCTGAATAGCTGTAGTTGCTTTTAGTGGGCGTTATTCTTAGTAGCTTAACTACGCTACTCGCAGAATTCATCCGTCCATATTTGACAGGGCCACGATAGCGGCTGTACAGATATCGCATTCATATGAAGGACGTGCGATATCCTGTAGAGACGATCACGGTCTTTGATAGGAAGGCCTCTCATCCTTATGACAGTAATCTTAATATTTAAAATCTCATTCTGTATGATGATCGTTGTATCCTTGTACCCACATGCATATCAGAGGCGCATTACGCACCCGTGCGCAGTAGATGGATCCCTTGCTTGGCATTGCCCAGCATGAGTCATATCACCTCATTATTACTATGTTAGTTCCGAAACTCTTTTAAACAGTTCAAACAAGCATACGCAAGGAAACACACCAATCATTTTATTACACAATGGACTTTTACCACCTTATCCCTGAAGGCTGTCATGCTGTTCCGCACGAAAGACTCGATCTCCGCCCAGATGAAGATATCGATTCTGAGCTACAGAGTGTGAGACCTGTCGTCAGTCAGAAAAACGTATGGTTTTTCTGGCATGCTGGGTTTAGCGCCTTACACCCTTACACAAAGCGTAACATTCGGACCTGGCATCGTCGATTTTCGAAGAAGGGCTGGACGATCCGCGTAGTTAGCTGCCACCCTAGCGATGCCTTGAATATCGCAAATCTTCTAGACATAAAAGACCGGAAATTGTTTCCTACTGCTTTTGTGGAAGGAACAATAGGTGGAAAGTACGCCGCGCAACACACCTCTGATCTTGTCCGCTGGCCTCTGTTACTCAAATATGGCGGCATTTACGCGGACGTTGGGATGATACAGATTGGGGATATAGATCGTCTGTGGAATGAAACAATCGGAAACCACTCTTCTGATCACGAAGTTCTGAGCTACAGAGGCCCACAACAGCAGGGAAGGAATCTTACAAACTACTTCCTTGCTTGTAAACCAGGCAATGAACTCTTCGCTCGTTGCCACAGACTTTTTCTCAAGCTTTGGGAGGGTCGGACAGATACTGTAGGACTGCACGCACATCCATTACTCGAAGGTGTTCCTTTGCAGGGTGGGTCTTTCGAGATAAGAGAAGAAGGAAAGCCTATTATCAATAAAGAGGAAGCTGGAAAGATGCTGACAGACTACATTATACAAGGCCAGGTCGTCAGCATGGTCATGGGTCTGGTTGATGAAGTAGAAGGATGGAATGGGCCAGACTACGTTAAAGATCACGTGTACGGAATCGACTTCATGAGTGGGAGTCAGCTCATTAACGAGTTGACTAGCTGGAATGGAAGGGCACAATTTGAGTTGATGTCAACAAAGATGCCAGCGCAAGGGGCAAAAGAAGATGACGAGCAGAAGAAAGCAAGGAAAATCATCCAGACAGTGTTACAGAACAGCTGGGGTTTTAAATTGGCCCACGGAATGATATTGGCTGTATATAAGGAGACGTTGGGAAGTCTTTGGAGGGATAATGAAGGTTCTGATGTTGCTGATGGAACATATGCAGCATGGTTCAGACACGCAACGTTATATTGGGACCAGGATGCACTCCCCTGTAAAGTTGAATTCCCAGATACTCAACCTTGGAAGAGGGGTGCATTACTAGATGAAAAATAGATTTTCTGTATGTTCAGACTGGTAAATAAGTTCAATGTGTCCAAACACTACGCTAAAAATAATACCATTCTCTCAGAGAGAATAGTAGGATATTACAGTGTGCCTTTGCATATTTATTCATAGATGGCACAGCAAGGGCGACCTGGCAGAAGGGGCAGGCAGTTGTACAGATTCCGTTACTACAGGCTGGTCGAACAAACTCTCACTATAGATAGCATAGAGTGGTTGATGTTGTAGGTTAAGAGGGCTAGCAAAGCTGCGTGTACTCGAACAGTAAGTTCCAATTAGGTAACCAGAACCTGCAGGCGATTTTGTGAGCTACTTTAGTGTGCTCTTTGTTTAGAAGTAGAACTAAGTATGCATTGATTCTTAGCGGTGATCTTTCACATATGATTCGCCACTTTGTAATGCTACCTAATAGAGGACTGTGCACCACTAGCTTAAGACACTATTACCCATATCACTATTTTAGGCATCGCAGTTACGCCAGGAATCATATTTAGCCTCGAATTTCTATTTTACAAAACAATGACCGATGTGATGTGGCGAGTCCAATGCGGGGCGTTATTGTAGGGCTACAAGAACCAAATTCACTCAATTCAGAAATCATTCATGCACCCAAGTCTAAACTTAGAGGAGTATCATATTGCAGATCACAGAGCAACGTCGCCTTTCATACTCCATATTCCTGTCGCATATCATAAACCTGTTATTGAAATACTTCCTTTCGTTCCAATCTCCGTACCTCGGTGTCCTTTGTTTCTCATATCATCAATGTTTCCGCACCTCTCAGTATGCAGTATCCGCTTTTCGCCCTAGTCACCACCGGATTCTATACCGCAGCACAATGCGCTGAAGCGTCTTCCGTTGGCAGCATAATTCCTATTGGACGAAATTGCAGCCCAGGCAGCACTCCATGAACTGATGGCGCCAAATGTTATGCTGTCAACTTGACACAACAACCGGTATGCGTAACTACTAGGCCTTGTGCCAGAATGACCAGGAGCACGCATTTAACACCTGTAATGGAGGTTTCTGCAATGACTTTTCAGCTTCTTCTTCTTCTTCTTCACCTTCGGCCGCTTCTTAGACCTCACCAGTCATCACAAGGACACCAAATGGACAAGGCATACTGCCTGCTCCGTCATCAAGCGTCAGCGCAGCCCCTGGATCACCTTCTCTCGACGCCGAATGCAAACCCCCTTTATAAACTAAGTTCGCGTAATGATAGTGTAAAATATTGGGCCAGTAATCTACGTGAATCGCGGGATAAAGAGATTCCAACGTTGAGTGCGAGACTAATGCGTACTGCGCTTACAACACTTGCAGTGGTGGCCTTTTCTAAGGCGTTGTGTTTCATCTTGGGCGCACAGTTTGCACTATAGCTCCTATTCCTAATGGTCTTCCTAGTTCAGTTGGCAGGGCTACATTACACCCGACTAGGTGCGACACAAATCACTACCAGCATTGTCCTTTTGGCTTGTAGTAACACAGCACAGTTATGAAGTTGTCTATATACGCATTCATGATTGATTCATTAAGTGCAATTTTGTTGTGAAAAGAAATATACACGCTAACAACATGAGTAGAAACCCAAGACCTTCTGCTATGTGTACTACTTCAAAAGGCAACCACCCAGGCACTTGCATAAAATCTGCGAAGATAAAGAGAGAAGCAAAGATCGGCCGCCTGAATTCATCTACGTTATTGCGCAATTGCACTATAACAAAGTTCACTAGGATCGATGTATAGGCCATGCTCACTTTCCCAACGTACTTCAACACGAACGCTAGCTATGCGATTTCTAAAAACACAATGACGAGGAAATGTCTAGAGAACTTATGGAGCGTTATAGCTCTTGTTTATTCTTTACCCACAATTAGTAAGAAAAGATACAAGATGGTACAATAATAAAATTTGTTGGGGTTTAAAGCTAGGGTAGTTATATTAGGGATCTACTCTTGTATCGAGTCGTTCGCTACACTTTCCTCATTGAAAGGATCTTACAAAAACAATAGTTATTCATTGTCCATTTTCTCCATAAGTGAGAGGGCAACTTCAGTTTCACTACATATTCATGAGTGGGCGTCTGGACAAGTACCTACAGCTAATTAGCTCAGGATGGATACGTTACTTCGAAATTCCCAAATTTGCTATGTTTCTGCCCGATAATTTTGTAGTATCGTAAAATCTCTAGTGGGGAGCTACACCTCATAAGATCCTCACTATATCTCAGGTCAACATTTCATTTTTTTTATTCTTTCTACCTTTTGAAACTCCCGAAATTTGTCG
Organism: Bipolaris sorokiniana ND90Pr; assembly: GCF_000338995.1. Taxonomy (NCBI): domain Eukaryota; kingdom Fungi; phylum Ascomycota; class Dothideomycetes; order Pleosporales; family Pleosporaceae; genus Bipolaris; species Bipolaris sorokiniana. The sequence continues at coordinate 176,392 of NW_006911915.1, forward strand.
GTTGCATCTCCGTCCCCTGTACCTCTTTCCCTTGTTGAGTCTTAGCTAAAACGATGTTCTTCCAGGATCTACTCCGCAGGATCCGATTGGCCTATGCTCCACCGCTAGTTAATGTAGGTTTCCTCCTGATTCTCAAAATGATAATATCTCTCGACCGCTTGGTTTACATCATTGTCTTATATTTATACATGAACAACGTATTACTAAGAATCAGGACAGCGAGTTGTTCTTGGATAATTATGATGTTACTTGTCAAGGGGTCGCGCACAGCACGAATCGTCCGCCAGAAGGAGCAAGAGAGTATCGCTCGTGTTGAAACGGGCGCACTCGGCCGGCTGGTCTATGGCATCATCTCCACGCTCTGCCTATGTGCTCTGTCCTTTGCATTAGGTGTGTTCGCCAACTAACCTTACATTATAACACTCACACATCACAGGCCTTCGTGTAAAACAATTTAGGAGAAAGGAAAGTTTGCCATTTGCCTGGGTTCTTTGCCATATGCAGACTGTGGTGGCTATGATGCTTGTTATCTCAGGCATGATCCTAGTGTACGACCTCAATCTCACCACTTGGAAGCAATGTCGGGCATCGATCACAGTGTGTCTATCCTTGTACTTCTCCTTGAAGGTTTTACTGTAAGCAATCCCGAAAAGTACTTCCACTTGACGAATATTCGATGGTTCATATGCAGTAGATATATATTCTATCTGGAAAGGACACACATTGCATGTCAACCACTTGCGCGAAGACACGACACGATGTGGATTGGCGGCATAGTCATGACCGTTGGATTTTTCGGAGGCATGACTGTCTGGTGCATCGCTACACCTCACTCTGCTATTAGTGTACACGATGGTCATTGTCGAACCGGAAGCGACATGATACCATCCTACACCACATTTTCCACTGATATTGTGATTAACTTCTCACTCACGGGCGTCTTCATCTGGCTGATCTTACCTATTTTGAAGAGCCAGGCACGGGGTCCAACGACTGTCGTGGATGAATTTTCACTGTCTCCTGCTCTAGGTCCGTCTGGACTCAGGGGAGTCCTGCGCAGCAATGTCGAGAGAGACGACCCACTAGCTTCCAGTGTCAAGAAAATGATTAGGAGAAATATCATTGGATCTATCTTGACATTCGTAGCCGGCGCAATCAACCTAATTGTTTACTTTGTTAATGCAACTAGTCAGATCATATTTGTGTGTTATACAATGTGTATCGTCGACGGTTTGTAGCCACTCTCACGTTGTAGAATGCTACGCTAACAAATTAACAGTAGTGTTTGGAGTCCTGGTCGTCCAATGGCTAATATTCGGGTCACACGAACCAGATATGAATTTCAATCCACCGCCCAGTCACGCTAACCTTGCGAACTTACGGATGGCGTATATCGATAATCGTACTATGCCTGAACGCATCAACATCTCTACTAAAGAATCAAGACCAGAATCAAAATGCGATATAGACTTCATTACTATGCCTGAGAATTTTGAAACTTAATCTATAGTATGTTAGTATGGTAGTCGCTCTTGCTAGCTAACTAGTATTACTCTTTCAGTATTCACGCTTTCCTATATCATTATATTATAATGTGGAACTTTGAATGTAAGTACAGTGGGGTGACAAAAAAAAAAGAACTCCAAAAAGTTGTGATTTTTAAACATCCATTGCTCAATGAGTATTAGCGCTAAACTAATAAAAAATATATCGTTGAATAGGCAATTTCTTGGCGTTTAAGATGGCGGTCTACTATTCCTACTTAGTCAGCACTAGGAAGGCTATATGTCCTCTTAAACCTAGAGTAAAAAAATCTTCTAACTTTAGCTCTAAATTTCGCGCTGTAAATTTTGACTTTTTTAACATTAGTCTATATATATTAGTAATATACTTACTAAGTAATTATATAAGCATCTTAGTTATTATATTTTATACGTTTAATATATAAAAATAAATAAAGGTTATTTTTAGGTACCACTTATATAAGCTCTATATTAGTCAGCGATTAGTAATATTAGAGTATATATTAATATCTTTTCTCTCTTAGAAACTTAGAACTATATTCTCCTCTTATGTATGCAAAATTATCAAATTTCGAATCGCAACTTAATAGGTTACTAAAGGTAAACGTACCACTAGTAAACATTATTAAATACTTTAACAAAAGCCCCTGTGCTATTTATAACGCTAAATACCGAATTAAAAAAAAGAAGATAAGTTATTTTACCAAAGAAAGAGCTAGTAGAGGCAGGGTTTCTAAGGTATCTTCTAGAGCCTTAAGAGCTATTAATAGAGATATTATCAGAAGTCCTAAGAAACAAAAGAAGTGTTTAATAAGAGAAAATAGTTTAGATATTTCTTCTAGAACGCTTTAAAGGGCTCTTAAGAATTAAGGTTAGACCGTTAATATCTATTCTAAAAAACAGATTTTAAACGCCTCTAGAGCTAAAAAGAGACTAGCTTATACTAAGAACTGTAACGGCGCAGGCAAGACTACTCGGATCAGTATCGGCGGTAGTGTCACTCAGAGGCATATGGGAGTGCGTGGGACATCAAACGAGCCTTAATTCGAATAGACACCTATAGGCCTTGTACGAAAGGATATTAAAAGTCTACAGAGCTAGCTACAGGGAGTGTCTCCTTATATACTTATCTTAGTCGGATCCGAATCGGATCCGACCTCACAACGAGTGGTTGATGAAGAGGGCGCGAGTACGTACCTCCGATCC